>NC_143584.1:103295192-103540546 GCF_048544385.1 Mastigoproctus giganteus | reverse complement strand
TGGTGCCCCCAAAACCTCTATCTCAGGCTTCTAGCTTTCATTCAGAGGAGGGCAGTTAGGTTAATTAATGACTCCTCTCTAATAGAGTCTCTCCACTCGCTGTCTCATAGACGTACTGTTTCTGCTGCATGCCTTTTCTATAGATACTTCCATGGGCACTGTTCTTCTGAATTGGCTTCTATAATTCCAGCTCTCTCTTTCAAAAGAGTCCGAACACGTGCCGCCACCACCCAACATCCATTTACTGTTCAACTTCAAACTCACAGCACCAACTTTTCATCTTCCTTGTTTATTCATTCAACTGCCATTTTCTGCAACAAACTTCCTTCATACGTATTTCCCGAAAATTACAGTCTACAGAAGTTCAAGTCCAATGTCAACAAATATCTTCTTTCGTCTTCTCAACCTCCAATCCAAGCACGGTACTAAGTACTATAGGTTCTAGTACCTCTTGGGTTTGGGTTTTTATAAAAAAAAAAAGAATAGTGGCCATGATGTATCTATAGAAAAAGCATGCAGCAGAAACAGAATGTGAGACAGAGCAGAGAGGCTTTGCAAGAGATGCATCATTAATTAATTAATTCTAATTTCCCTCGTGAATGGAGTCTAGAAGCCTGAGAGAGAGTTAATTGTTCCCACACCATCTCAGGTGTGGGAACAATATTCCATAGTAGGGTGGATTAGAGATTGTTATGGAGTGAGTATCTGTGTAGAAGAAAAGTAAAGTTGAGACAAAAGAGAAAACCCAGTTTTTCAATTATAGAGGAATCAATATTTGTGTTACGCTTTGGCAAGAGTGTCTCAAAATCAGATTAATCTCTAACAGAGATTATTAGCCATATGGTGCAAGGAAGCCAGAGGCTTATGGTGTGGTGCACTAGCCAAAAAAAAAAAAAAAATTGAATTACCCAGAGAGAGAGAGAGAGAGAGAGAGTCAGAAGTAGAAAGGAATCACCAAGATAGAGAAGAATGATAATATCCAGCTCAGGACCCCGGGTGTGCCAAGCCCATACTCACCTGATGTGAGCCCTTGAGATATGTAATCTTGTCTAGAAATCTGAGTGTTGTCACAGATAAGCAGAAGAATTCTTTTTTTTTTTTTTTAATATAAGATAGGACTGAGTTCTGAAGGATTAAAATTAACTGTTCTTTTCCCCTTTGGAAAATTATCTGAAGATCAGGATTTAGGGAATTGGTAGTGGATATTCGAGAAGTTGAAGCTATTTGTGCAGAGCAAGGTTTCTCGAACTGTAAGGTGAATGAATGTTTTATCATCAGCAGAACTATAGATAGGATTTGCAGGCATTGAAAGAAGGAACTGACCTTTGGGAATATCAGCATATCTGAAGAATTTAGAGGACAGCTAGTTTCTACTATCAGCGAGTCTACTAGCTAGTTTTCTACTATTGCAGTGAATGGACAGAGAGAAAACTGGGTACTCAATTACAAAACACAGTTGGCAATTAAAATGGAAGTTTAATTGGAAAACCTCTATGCCAAACACTATTAAAAGCCTTTGAAATGTCAAGAGCAACTACTTGACTTTTCCATTATATTTATCCATACATAGGTAATATAATCCAGTATATCACCAGTGGGTCGACACTGACAAAATCCATGTTGGCGATCATTGATCATATTGAAGATTCCTAGATAGTTAAGGAGTTGGCAGTTAATGGATTTTTGCATTCCTTTAGAAATAGTTGATCTGAGTGTAATGAGATGATATTTGGGTGTGAGGGATTTGTCACCTTTTTTTAGGAACTGGCTGGATATGAGCAAATTTCCAGGCAGAAGGCAAAATGTCAGTGGAATAAGAAAGTGTTAAAAGGTGACACGGAACAGGTGTAAGCTCAGAAGCACAGCATTTGAGAACAAGTGTAGAAATACCATCAGAATCTGGACTTTTCTTGGCATCAAGGCCGTTCCAAATTCTTCAGACATCCTTTTTGTGAAAATCCACAAGAGGCATTAGGTGGAGTGCACTGGGAATGGTATTAAGTGGTTTACCCAGATGGTTAATACAAGAGTTATAAGAAAAGGAGGATGCTAGTAAGTTAGCTTTATCTTTAGGTGAAGTATTAAAGAACCATCAGCTTTTAGTAGAGATGAGAGTGTACAGATGGCAAAAAGCTTCAGCCAGTGACTTTGGCAAGAGACGAGAATGCTTAGCTGCTGGCCATGAAGCAAGTTGTTTATTCTTAGCATGTTCAAAATGTAGTGTGCAATAATTAATATCAGCTTTACATTGTTGTGAGCTTTGTTGTAGGAGAAAATGAACCTGGAGATTTGAATGCAAGCCAATTGCAGTATGCAACATTCTTATCTTGAACAGCCTTAGCACATTTATTAGACAACCAAGGTTTCATAAAAAAAAAAGGAAATTTTGAGATGGAATGGGGAATAAAGGATTTTTCTACAATAATCATTTCTCAGATATAATCAGAGCACAAATTGAAGGCTTGCAGATCATTTCAAGAGATAAAGACACAATGGGAGAAGACACCACCATCAAGTTATGATCTAAGGTGCCTACAGGACAGCCACTTCAACCATGACTTAGATGGGTTGTTTGTGAGAAGAAGATTGGGTGTTGGCTGTTTGATTATGATTGTCTGGTATCCTGGTAGGTAAATGAGCAAGGTCATTGAAAAAGCCTCTACATCTCAACCAGCCGGAATTGTGAACATTAAAATCACCAAAGAAAATTACCTCGCTGTTAGGAAAGTTGGATGGAGAAAGTAGAGTTTCAAAAAAAAGGAAGTCTAAATGTTCCAAGTGATTAGTGGAATTCAAAGATTGATAGAGGAACCTATGAATTTGGCAGAATGGGCTAGAGATTTTAAACCAGAGAAGGTTGAAAAGTGGGGATTCCAAAGCACCAAGTCTCTAACAGGGAATATCAGAGTGTATATATACACAAGTATTGCTTTTGTAGTGAAAGGAATCATACAGAGAATAAATGAGACAACTCAGATGTATAGTGATTGAATAATGATAATTGGGAATCAGAGTTGGGCTTAACAGACTGTAAATGGGCACCTTAGAGATTGATACTGAGACAACTCATATTTGTGAAATGAATAAGTAGTGTTTTGGAGGCTTAGATCTTTTCACTGATAAGTTTTTTCTGTTAGTTTGGCTATTAGCATTAGTAGAGGCATATGATGCAAAAAAGCAAGCTTATGCAGCATCAGCCAAAAAAAAAAAAAAACACCGCTCCCATTTCACCCCTCCGTTCGTTCCAAATACCTGTCCAGCTCAGCCTTAAATTTGTTTAGGCTATCAGCTTCCACAACAAAGGATGGAATTCTGTACCACCAACCAACTACCCGCTGGCTAAAGACAAACTTCTGCACATCTATCCTACAACTGTCTTTCCTCAATTTGAATTTATGCCCTCTCAGGTGATTATTTTGAGCAAGAGGAAGAATACCATCAGCATTCAGCATGCTCAAACCATTCAAGGCTTTATACACCTCAATCAGATCACCTCGCTGGTGCCTAGTCTCCAGACACTGTAATTTGCAAAACTTAAGCCTTTCTTCGTAAGAGCAACCCTTTATTCCATTCACCAATCTTGTTGCCCTTCTCTGTACTCATTCTAGCATCTCTGCATCCTTCTTAAAATGAGGCCTCCAGACCTGTATACAATACTCAAGGTGTGGTATACACCTTGAGTCCTGCATACAGTAATCAAGTACTCAACCTAACCATTGCCTTATAAAAGGGGATAATCACCTCCTTATCCCTGCTAGAAAAATTCCTGTATGTCATTGATAAGACTCTTGCAGACCGTCTGCACTACTCAGAAAACTTCATATATGCCTGCACAATTACCACCAGGTTCCTTTTCGTTCTCTACCACTGTCAATGTAGTACCACAGAGTTGCCATGTTTTATTCTTGAAATTACTCTATTAAAATGATAATGTTTGGAATTATTACATTCTGGCAATAGTTATGAGGAAGGTGTCGATTTCTAATGTTACACATTTTAGTTCTCCACTCATGAAGATTATGTGCTTTCTTTCTTGTAGTTGCTGTCCATTTGGAAGAAGGCACTTGTAATAGGACTGTGGGGGAAAATCTGTTTGTATAAATATGTGGCATGTTGGCTAATATCAGTAAGTATAAATATCGTTTTCACAATAATAGTTTTTTTGTTTTTATAGACAAATACTTTGATTAATGTAGAACTATTAATAGTTTTTTTCTGTTATTTACTTAATTTTTTAGCAAATATCTGCACACCTCAATTCCTTTTTAGTATTTATTAGTAGTAGTAGTAATTCCAAATGATTGAAGGAAGCAAGTTTTTATGCATTGTCAGGCAAAAAGTAAAAATTATTCTAGATCACTTTTCCTATTCTAAAGCAGACAATAATTGTAAAATAAATCATTATCAAATCAATGACTGATTTTAAAAATCTAAAAGAAACCTTGACTTGTTCTCAGGAGACAACCATTTCATCAGGTTAGTTTTGGCTTCTGTCTGTTTTTGCTAAGAGGATGAGTGGCAGAAAATAAATAGACCATCATTATGATGGTTTCTTCAAGAAGTTTTGTGACCAATGAAAGTATCATGATGACACCTTGTAATGATGACACAAGTACTGCCTGTAGACTGCAGAATAATGAATGGTATAGCAAATAAAATGGTAAGCAAAAATGTTTTTTTTTTTTTTTTTAATTTTTTATATGGGGTCAGGTTAGTTTGTTTTGTTATTTGGTTTTTGGGAGCATTAGCAACTAAGGCCATATTGCTCCGGGGATGTGCGGTGGTCATTCCCTGACCTTTCCGTATTTGGTGGTCACGGGCTCGGACCCCGGACTAAACAAGAAGTGTGTGCTACGCACTGCTGCTCTTGGCTACGGAGGCACCTGGGTCAACTTAGGATTATGTATATTCAAGAGAATTGTATTTGAGGTTTCCAGACCAGGGTACTTAAAATCATGCCAGTGTCCAAGAATTTATATTCACAGCTGCGTAATTTTTGAATCTTCTAAAATTGGCAACTAAATGAACTATTAATTTACTGTTTAATATTTTTAAGCAGTTACAATTATCATTAATAGTATGTATTTTATTCCTGTTGCCTCGCCTCTATTTTTAGAGTTAAAAACCTGCTTAACTTCAATTTATACAGAAAAATTTATTTATTCTTTTCCCTATGATTTGCTAGTAGTAATGTTGTCTGCTTGCTTTTTTATATACAGGCACTCCTCAACTTACATACTTAATTTGAAATTTGAAAGTGTCTGCAATTCTGCCCAGACACGATAGGAGGGAGTATATGATGAGAGCCTTGTCGATCAATTCGGCCCTGGAAAGATTGTGCAAGGCTCAAGGGGTAGAATTTTTTTCAGCCTGGACTGTACTTGTTAACAGGAGAGACTGCTTCTACAGGGATGGGATACACTTAAATAGAAAGGGTGCAAGAATATTTGCTGATGCTATCGAGGCAGTGTTAGGTGGGTCGGAAAACTGCTAGCTTGGGGGGAGACAAAGACCAATAGATTGACAGTAGCCACTGGCAGAGGTGAAAGAGATTCTTGCACTGCTTCTATTAGAATGAGCAGAAGCCTGAAAAACAAGATGCATGGTATTTCAGAGACTGCTGGGAGCCATTGCGGTACAAGTAAACACATGGGTTGTGTTAGGGTAGCTAAGAATAGAAACAGGTGCAGGTATACTTGCGTGTACACCAATGCTAGGAGTTTAGTAAATAAATTTGATGAATTTGAGGTATTGCTCAAAACATCGAAGGCAGATATTGTTGGGATATCAGAGACGTGGTGTCACACAGATATAAGGGATGCAGAACTGCAATTTGGGGAGTACAACGTCTACAGAAAGGATAGACAGGATAGGAAGGGAGGAGGGGTTATGCTATTAGTTAAGAAACACATAAAAACCAAGGAAGTGAAGCCAGTCGACATCGCTGGACAGTGCAGTGTGAAGTCAGTTTGGTGTGACATAAACATTGGGAGATCAAAATTGAGAGTAGGAGTGTGCTATAGGCCTAATGACTCTGATGAGTATAATAAGGAACTGTACAGGGAAATAGAGTGGGCCAGTAAATCAGAGTGTCTTATAATGGGGGATTTTAATTTCCCAGATATTGACTGGAATTTGGGGGCTGGTTACTCACACACTAGCAGGACTTTTGTGGATTTATTGGATGATTGTTTTCTACATCAGCATGTTCGGGAGGCAACTAGAGGGAGTAATACTCTTGATTTGATTATCAGCAGTGATTCTTCATGCATTAAGAATCTGCAGATAAATGAACCACTAGGTGGCAGTGATCACAGTGTGCTGAAGTGGGATTTACTCAAAGAGGTAACTACCATTAGGGGTAAAGGTAAGGGTTATTGCTTCCATAAAGGCGACTACGATGGACTGAGACAGTATTTAAATTCTATACAGTGGGACCAACTGATGATGTTACCAACAGCAAATTCAAAATGGGAAGCATTCAAAGAACTTATCTTGGAAGCTACTAGGCTTTACATACCAACTAAGAAATATTGTTCAAGGTTTAGGCCAAAATGGATGTCAGATGAACTAATGAGGCATATGGCAGAGAAGAAAAATGCATGGGATACATACAAATTAACACATGACACAGAAGCCTATGATAGATACAAGTTGATATGCAACCAAGTTACAAAGGAGGTTAGGCAGGCGAAGGCAGATTACGAGAAATCCTTGGCAAGGGATGCAAAGAAAAACAGCAAAGAGTTCTTTACTTGTGTAAACTCTAAAAGGAAGGGGATGAATCAGATTGGTGCACTTGATATCGATGGTTCAACTGTTGATGATCCTGCTCAGGTAGCTAACAAACTAAATGAATATTTTGCATCGACGTTCACGCATGAGGAGTTATTCAGCGAGGGGAATGCCAGAGGTGTATTCAACTCTAGCAGTAAGCTACAGAATCTTGAAATAACTGGGAGTAAAGTGGAGGAGAAACTGTTGAAGATAAACACAAGAAAGGCACCCGGGGTGGATGGGATCTATCCAGTTATATTAAAGGAGGCAGCAAAGGAAGTAAGCAAACCCTTAGCCATAATTATGAGAGCTTCTTTGGACTCAGGGGAGGTACCCATAGACTGGAAATGTGCAAATGTGACCCCAATTCACAAAGGAGGATCAAAGGCTGACACAAGTAATTATAGACCTGTGAGCTTAACTTCTGTTCCAGAAAAATTAATGGAGGCACTGGTTAAAGAAGCACTGCAGGATCATTTAGACAAGACTTCAGTTATAGCTCAGACACAGCATGGTTTTGTTAAGGGGAAGTCTTGCCTGACCAACTTGATTGGGTACTATGATGCAGTCACAAAAGAACTGGATGCAGGGAATAACTTTGATATTATATACTTGGATCTTAGAAAGGCTTTTGATACTGTTGCACATGGAAGACTGCTACACAAATTGGAGCAGTGTGACATTGGAGGCAAATTGCTGCTATGGATAAAGGGGTGGTTGAGGGGGAGAAGACAGAGAGTGGTAATCAATGGACACTGCTCATCGTGGACTGATGTTATTAGTGGAGTCCCTCAGGGTTCAGTGTTGGGTCCATTATTGTTTTCTGTATTTATAAATGATATTGATGATGGTATATCGAGCTTAATGTCCAAGTTTGCAGACGATACAAAGGTTGGCAGGGTTGTCAAGGACACTACTGACACTATGCTGCTGCAACAGGATCTGGAAAGGTTGAGCAGATGGACTTCGAGGTGGCAAATGAAGTTTAACATTGACAAATGTAAAGTACTACACATGGGAAACAGCAACCCCAGAGCAACGTATCAACTCTGTGGTACTACACTGACAGTGGTAGAGAATGAAAGGGACTTGGGGGCGGTTGTGCAGGCAGATATGAAGTTCTCTGAACAGTGCAGACGGGCTGCAAGAGTAGCTCATGGAGTATTGTCAATGATATACAGGAATTTTTCCAGCAGGGATAAGGAGGTGATTATTCCATTGTATAAGGCGATGGTCAGGCCACACCTAGAGTACTGTATACAGGTCTGGAGGCCTCATTTCAAGAAGGATGTAGAGCTGCTGGAACGAGTACAGAGAAGGGCAACAAGATTAGTGAATGGAACAAAGGGGTGCTCTTACGAAGAAAGGCTTAAGTTTTGCAAATTACAGTGTCTGGAGACTAGGCACCAGCGAGGTGATCTGATAGAGGTGTATAAAGCCTTGAATGGGTTAAGCATGCTCAATGCTGATGGGATTCTTCCTCTAGCTCAGAAAAATCACCTGAGAGGGCATAAATTCAAATTGAACAAAGACAAATCTAGGATAGATGTGCGGAAATTTGCCTTTAGCCAGCGGGTGGTTGGTTGGTGGAACAGACTTCCATCCCTTGTGGTGGAGGTTGATAGCCTAAATAAGTTTAAGGCTCAGCTGGACAGGTATTTCGAACGAACAGAGGGGTGAAGTGGAAGTGGGTTTTTTTTTTTTTTTTTGGCTGATGCTGCATAAGCTTGCTTTCTTGCATCAAATGCCTCTACTAATGCTAATGCTAATTTAGTTTTTTTTTTTCGTGTAAGTCTGTTTTGTACGTAAGTCCAACTTTGGTCTTGTAGATACAAAATACATGTACAGTACAGTACAATGCACCAAAATTATAACACCCAACAAACCTCATCATGTGCAGCATTTTACGATTTGTAACCGAGTTAAATGAGGCTGAAAAAACATACAATGAATAATAATATAGAGTACAGTATTTATTCAAAACTAATTTAATCTATGATCATATCACTTTACAATGTACTCTCCAAAATGAAATACTGTTCATTATATTATATGCCGTACGTGCTGGACATTGTGATCACGTTTGCCAACTGAATTTTAATTGTATTAAATGGCTATTCTAATAAGTGAAAATAAGGGATAAATATTATCAAGGCTATAAAATAAATATATAAAGCACAAATTTACACTTTACTTCCTCCAATTAACAAAATTAAAGGGTGCGTGAAAATCGGAAGAATATTTCTCGTGGATTAGCAAAATAAAAATAAATTTGTGCTTACGTACGTAGCTTGATTAATAGTGTAACTAAATGATATTTCTGTTCACTGACTTTTTTTTTTTGTCATAAAATTTAAAACAGTAAGAAAATAACATCAAGTAAACAATTAATAAAAACAATAAAAAATCAATAACAAAGAACACAGAATGCACAAGTTGCAACTAACATGATATGTGAAAGTGAGATACGGAGTAACAACTTTACAAAGCTTAAAAAAATAGGAATGAAGAGAAGATTGCAAATGCTATGGGGATCCTCTCAAATGGTTAAATGAGAAAAATTAAAACGATCATTTAGGTATTTAGACTGATATGGAGACCTTACTCTACTATGTACTTGTTTCCATACCTTAATGATCATAAGTTATTATAACTTATGATCCACTCAATAGTAATTATTAACTCATAATCTGCAAAATACAGACATCAAGTTGTCCACCAGCTGAGCACCATAAAAGTGGAAATTTTCAAAGGCATAGTGAAGTAAATTTCAATTACTTTGCCTGTTAATAAACCATTCAGCACCAGGCTTTTGATTCTGTTACATATCACAATGATTATAGTAATAGTAGTGGCATGTGATGCAAGAAAGCAAGTGTTATGAGCTTATGCAGCATCAGCCAAAAAAAAAAAATCACCCAATTCCTTCCAAATGCCTGTCCAGTTCCCCCTTAAATTTATTTAACCTATCAACTTCCACAACGACAGATGGAAGTTTGTTCCAACAATTAACCACCCGCTGGCCAAAGGCAAATTTCCGCACATCTATTCTACATCTGTCTTTTCTTAATTTGAATTTCTGCCCCCTTAGGTTCGTAATCTGAACAAGTGGAAGGATCCCATCAAAATTCAGCATGCTCAACCCATTCAAGGCTTTATACACCTCAGTCAGATCACCGTGCAGGTACCTAGTCTCCAGCCACTGCAATTTGCAGAATTTAAGCCTCTCTTGGTAGGAGGATCCTTTCATTCCCATCACCAATCTTGTTGCCCTTCTCTGTACACGCTCAAGCAAATCTACATCCTTCCTAAAATGAGGCCTCCAGACCTGTACGCAGTACTCAAGGTGTGGCCTTACCATTGCCTTATACAGAGGGACAATCACCTCCTTTTCCCTGCTAGCAAAATTCCTATATATCTTTGATGAAACCCCATGACCTGCCCGGGCAGCCTGTCTGCATTGCTCAGAAAACTTCATATCTGACTGCACAATTATTCCCAGGTCTTTTTCATTTTCTACCATCTTCAGTGTAGTACCACACAGTTGGTACGTTTCTCTGGGGTTACTTCTACCCATATGCAGTACTTTGCATTTGTCAAGGTTAAACTTCAGTTGCCATTACTGTCATTAACAACCCTGCCAACCTTTTTATCATCTGCAAACTCCGACACTAAGCCTGATATACCTTCATAAATATCATTGATAAATATACAAAACCGCAGAGGACCCAACACCGAACCCTGTGGGACTCCACCAATAACATTAGTCCACGAAGAGCAGCACCCATTGATTACCACCCTCTGTCTTCTCCCACTCAACCATCCTTTTATCCATTGTAGCAACTTACCCTTAATACCATTCTGCTCCAATTTGAACAATAGTCTTCCATGCACAACAGTGTCAAAAGTTTCCTGAAATCCAAATATATGATATCAAAATTACTTTTTGTATCCAGTTCCTTTGTAACCACATCATAATATCCTATCAAATTTGTCAGACAAGACTTTCCCTTAACAAACCCATGTTGTTTCTGAATTATTGCTCCAGTCTTGTCTAGATGATCCTACAAGTGCATCTTTAACCAGTGACTCCATTATTTTACCCGGAACGGAAGTTAGACTAACTGGTCTGTAATTATTCATGTCACCCTTCGATCCCCCTTTGTGAATTGGGGATATATTTGCACATCTCCAGCCCTTGGAGACCTCCCCTGAGTCCAAGGATGCTCTCATAATTTTGGCTAAGGGTTTGCTTAGTTGCTTTGCTGCCTCCTTTAATATAACTGGATAGATCCCATCCACCCCAGGTGCCTTTCTTATGTTTAACTTCAACAATTTCTCCTCCACTTTGCTCTCAGTTATTACAAAATCATTAAGCACCCTGCTACAATTTGATAACCTTCTGCTGTCATTTTCAAACCTTAACTCCTCATGTGTGAATGTAGATGCAAAATACTCGTTCAGTTTGTATGCTATCTGAGCAGGATCATCAACAGTCGAACCATCGATGTCAAGTGGACCAATCAGATTCATCCCCTTCCTTTTAGAAATCCTTGGAAAGAAATCCTTGCTGTTTTTCTTAGCATCTTTTGCCAAAGATTTCTCAAAATCTGCCTTCGCCTGCCTAACCTCTTTTGTGACCTGATTACAGACTAGCTTATATCTGCCATAGGTTTCTGAGTCGCTTTATAATTTATATGCATCCCATGCATTTTTCTTCTTTGTCATGAGTCTCACTAGTTCATTTGATAACCATTTAGGCCTAAACCTTGAACAATATTTCTTAATAGGTATGAAACTTTTAGTAGCATCCACGATTAATTCCTTGAATTCTTCCCACTTAGAATTTACTGTTGGTAACATCGTCAGTTGATCCCACTGTACAGAACTTAAAAACTGTCTGAGACCACTGTACTCACCTTTACGGAAGAAAAAACCATTTCCTTTACCCCTGATGGTAATTATATCTTTAATTACATCTCACATCAGTACACTGTGATTACTGCCACCTAGTGGTTCCTTTATCTGCAAATTCTTAATACACAAATGATCACTGCTGATAACCAGATTAAGAGTATTACCCTCTCTCGTTGCCTCTTGAACATGCTGCTGCAGAAAACAATCATCCAACAAATCCACAAAAGTCTTACTAGTGTGTGTGACCAACCCACAAATTAAAGTCAGTATCTTAGAAGTAGTTATACTGACTATCAGCAGTAATCAGTATCACTACTCCATAATCATCTGTACAATATTAATACATTATGTTAGCATGTATTAATATTGTTATTCATTTAGTTAAAATGATACCTGAGTAATTCAATAATTTTCTTTTTCTGTGTCAACATATATTTACCAATAGATGTATTTTGTAACAATGTGTTTTTTCAGTAACATAAAAATGTTTGCTATTTGACAAATTGAAATTTATAAATGCAAGAAAATACTGTAGCTGGTGAAACTTCTGCTGACATTTTGAAGCCATTGCTGTCACAGATACAATTGCATTGGGTTAGCTTGTGAGGGGTGGGAGGTAGAACATTTTTATACCTGGTTTATAGCCCATCAAGAGCTACTGTAAAATGGTATAAAGAGCTTCCAGCTCCCATTTCCCCTACTCATTCCCTCCAATACTTTTGTCTAGTTCTTCCTTGAATTTATATAGACTATCCACTTCCACAACAACAGTTGGAAGTTTGTTCCAGCAATCAAGCACCCATTGGCTAAAGGCAAATTTTGCAAATTTTTCTGCAACCCCCTTACTCAAATTTTAATTTGTATGCACTCTTGTGTGGTCTGAGTAAAAGCAAACATTCCATCAGCATTGAGCTTACTCAATCCATTCAAAGCCTTAAACACATCAATCAAAGCGCCTCCATAGCCAGGTGGGAAGGAGCAGCAGTGCGTAGCACATGCTTCTTGATTAGACCGGGGGGGGGGGGTCGAGCCCGTCACCACCAAATACGGAGGATGCGGAAAGGTCAAGGAATGACCACCGCATATTCCTGGAGCAATATGGCCTTAGTTGCTAATGCTCCTAAAAAAAAAAAAAAAAAAAAAAAAAACCAAACCAAAACATCAATCAAATCGCCTCACAGCTGCCTAATCTCCACATATGAAAATTTGCAGAACTGAGGCCTTTCTTGGTAAGAATACCCCTTTGTTCCCCTCATCAATCTCACTGCCCTTCACTGTACTCATAAGAGCAGGTCCACATCCTTCCTAAAATGAGGACTCCAGACCTCTGTGCAGTACTCAAGATGTGGCACGACATTTGTCTTATATAGGATAATCACCTCCTGTATATCATTCCTGCATATCATTGACAAAACCCCATGAGCTGTCCTGGAAGCTATCTGCATTACTGAGAGAACTTCATATCTGACTGCACAATTACCACAGATCTTTTTCATTTTCCACTACCCTGAGTGTAGTACCACACAGTTGATACGTTACTCTGGGGGTCACTGCTACCCATATGCAATACTTCGCATTTATCAATGTTAAACTTGAATTGCCATTTCTCAGCTGATCTGACTAACGTTTCTAGATTCTGTTACAGTAGCTTACTGTTATTAGTATCATTAACACAAATAACAGTATGCCAACCTTTGTATTATCTGGAAACTTGAACATTATGCCTGATATGTTTTCATCAGTATCATTGTTAAATATAAAAAACAACAGTGGGCCAACACCGAACCCCGTGGAGACTCCACTAATAATGGTAGTCCATGGTGAGCAATGTCCATTGGTTACCACTCTGTGTCTTCTCCCATTCAACCACCCCTTTATACAAATATATATAGCAGCATCTTGCCTTTAATGTGACACTGCTCCAATTTGTACAGCAGTCTTCTGTGTGCAGCAGTGTGAAAAGCTTTCCTGAAATCCAAGTACAGGTAGTTCCCAACTTTACGAGTTAATTAGTTCCTAGTGCACACTTTTAAAATGAAAACTCAAAGCTGGAATTTATTTCCCATAGACAAAATGTTAAAAACAGGGGTTACATTCCCAACAATGAAATTATTTATCTAATTAGTTTGTTTAACCAATGATTGATTTATCCAAAGAAATGAAAACGTAGCCTGTGAAATCAAGCAAATTATAATAATAAAGAAATATTTACGACTTACAAATGTTAAAGAATGTTTATTCTTCATCATCGACTAAATGCACACTCATTGATCACTCATTATTGGTTTGGCATTCGTTGGTTTGTTGCACAAGGAGTCATCTTCAGAAATGTTTCAAGAGGCATTTGTTTCCAAGATAATGTCTTTTATTTATAAATTTCACAAAAACATGCAAAAGCATTTTTTAACTGCACACACAAATTGCAACTAACACGATTCGTACGAAGTAACAAGTTTACGAAGCTTGAAAAAAAAAAAAAAAGGAAAGAAGAGAAGATTCTGAAAATTTAATTATGTTTTTTATATGATTGAAGATTTCA
Organism: Mastigoproctus giganteus; assembly: GCF_048544385.1. Taxonomy (NCBI): domain Eukaryota; kingdom Metazoa; phylum Arthropoda; class Arachnida; order Uropygi; family Thelyphonidae; genus Mastigoproctus; species Mastigoproctus giganteus. The sequence goes on along the minus strand of NC_143584.1, from coordinate 103,526,313 downwards.
GTAATGGGGAAACACGTCACCATAATAACGAAAAAAACCACACAATTCCAGCTATCGGTATTTTTGCAAATGCAATAACATCGAACATAACAACAATAACAACAAACCGGAGCATGCAAATTGTTTTTATTGTTTTATGGTCATGACTTCCAGAAATGTACTTTAGAAAAATATCACAGTCGTTTAAAATTGATTCTTATAATGGAACATATGATAATATCATAAAGTTGGGTACATTGTATTGTATAGCTACATACATGTTTTGGAATCCGGTATTTATGAATGTTTAACATTCATGTTTTGCAGTTAATGTTCATATTTTTGATTTTGTTGATACTTGATACTTGGAAAAAAAAAAAAAAAAAATTCTTAAACCTGAGAACTTGTAAAGTGGGAACTGCCTGTATATGATATCAAAATTGCTATTTGCATCCTGTTCCTTTGTGACCACATCGTAGTATTGAATCAGATTTGTCAAACAAGATTCCCCCTTAACAAACCGATGTTGTGTATGAAGTATAATTGCTGCATTGTCTAGATCAGTGTTTCTCAATCTTTTTACTCTCGTGGCACATTTTCCAAAGAAGAAAAATTTCGCGGCACACCTACGTAGTCATAGAAGAAGAAATTTCTAAATTTCGCGGCACACTTGGAAAATTTTGCGGCACACTAATGTGACGCGGCACACCCTTTGAGAAACACTGGTCTAGATGATCCTGCATTACTTCTTTAATCAGTAACTCCATTATTTTCTTTGGAACAGAAATTAAAATTACTCGTCAATAATTACTCCTATTATCTTTTGATCCCCCTTTGTGAATTTTGGATATGCTTGCACATTTCGAGTCCATAGGACCTCTCCTGAAACCAAAGATGCTCTTATCATTATGTCTTAGAGTTTGCTTTCCTCATTTTATGCCTCCTTTAATATAATTGGATAGATCCCACCCACCCTTGGTGCTTTTTTTTTTATGTTTAGCTCAACAATTTATTCTCCACTTTCCTCTCAGTTATAACAGAATAATTTATCTCTGTTAGTTTGATAAACTTCTGTCCTCCGTATCCCTACAGAATTCCTCATGTGTGAATGTGTCTGCAATTCTGCCCAGACACGATAGGAGTGAGTATATGATGAGAGCCTTGTCGATCAATTCGGCCCTGGAAAGATTGTGCAAGGCTCAAGGGGTAGAATTTTTTTCAGCCTGGACTGTACTTGTTAACAGGAGAGATTGCTTCTACAGGGATGGGATACACTTAAATAGAAAGGGTGCAAGAATATTTGCTGATGCTATCGAGGCAGTGTTAGGAGGGACGGAAAACTGCTAGCTTGGGGGGAGACAAAGACGAATAGATTAACAGTAGCCACTGGCAGAGGTGAAAGAGATTCTTGCACTGCTTCTATTGGAACGAGCAGAAGCCTGAAAAACAAGATGCTGGACATTTCAGAGACTGCTGGGAGTCATTGCGGTACAAGTAAACACATGGGTTGTGTTAGGGTGGCTAAGAATAGAAATAGGTGCATGTATACTTGCGTGTACACCAATGCTAGGAGTTTAGTAAATAAATTTGATGAATTTGAGGTATTGCTCAAAACATCAAAGGCAGATATTGTTGGGATATCAGAGACGTGGTGTCACACAGATATAAGGAATGCAGAACTGGAATTTGGGGAGTACAACGTCTACAGAAAGGATAGACTGGATAGGAAGTGAGGAGGGGTTATGCTATTAGTTAAGAAATACATAAAATCCAAGGAAGTGAAGCCAGTGGACATCGCTGGACAGTGCAGTGTCGAGTCAGTTTGGTGTGACATAAGCATTGGGAGATCAAAATTGAGAGTAGGAGTGTGCTATAGGCCTAATGACTCTGATGAGTATAATAAGAAACTGTACAGGGAAATAGAGTGGGCCAGTAAATCAGAGAGTCTTATAATGGGAGATTTTAATTTCCCAGATATTGACTGGAATTTGGGGGCTGGTCACTCACACACTAGCAAGGCTTTTGTGGATTTATTGGATGATTGTTTTCTACATCAGCATGTTCGGGAGTCAACTAGAGAGAGGAATACTCTTGATTTGATTATCAGCAGTGATTCTTCATGCATTAAGAATCTGCAGATAAATGAACCACTAGGTGGCAGTGAACACTGTGCTGAAGTGGGATTTACTCAAAGAGGTAACTACCATTAGGGGTAAAGGAAAGGGTTATTGCTTTCGTAAAGGTGACTACGATGGATTGAGACAGTATTTTAAATTCTATACAGTGGGACCAACTGATGATGTTACCAACAGCAAATACAAAATGGGAAGCATTCAAAGAACTTACCTTGGAAGCTACTAGGCTTTACATACCAACTAAGAAATATTGTTCAAGGTTTAGGCCTAAATGGATGTCAGATGAACTAATGAGGCATATGGCAGAGAAGAAACATGCATGGGATACATACAAATTAAAACGTGACACAGAAGCCTATGATAGATACAAGTTGATCTGTAACCAAGTTACAAAGGAGGTTAGGCAGGCAAAGGCAGATTACGAGAAATCTTTGGCAAGGGATGCAAAGAAAAACAGCAAAGAGTTCTTTACTTATGTAAACTCTAGAAGGAAGGGGATGAATCAGATTGGTCCACTTGATATCGATGGGTCAACTGTTGATGATCCTGCTCAGGTAACTAACGAACTAAATGAATATTTTGCATCGACATTCACACATCAGGAGTTATTTAGCGAGGGGAATGCCAGAGGAGTACTCAACTCTAGCTGCAAGCTAGAGAATCTTTAAATAACTGAGAGTAAAGTGGAGGAGAAATTGTTGAAGATAAACACAAGAAAGGCACCCGGGGTGGATGGGATCTATCCAGTTATATTAAAGGAGGCAGCAGAGGAAGTAAGCAAAGCCTTAGCCATAATTATGAGAGCTTCCTTGGACTCCGGGGAGGTACCCACAGACTGGAGATGTGCCAATGTGACCCCAATTTACAAAGGAGGATCAAAGGCTGACACAAGTAATTATAGACCTGTGAGTTTAACTTCTGTTCCAGGAAAATTAATGGAGGCACTAGTTAAAGAAGCACTGCAGGATCATTTAGACAAGACTTCAGTTATAGCTCGGACACAGCATGGTTTTGTTAAGGGGAAGTCTTGCCTGACCAATTTGATTGGATCCTATGATGCAGTCACAAAGGAACTGGATGCAGGGAATAACTTTGATATTATATACTTGGAACTTAGAAAGGCTTTTGATACTGTTGCACATGGAAGACTGCTGCACAAATTGGAGCAGTGTGACATTGGAGGCAAATTGCTGCTGTGGATAAAGGGGTGGCTGAGGGGGAGAAGACAGAGAGTGGTAATCAATGGACACTGCTCGTCGTGGACTAATGTTATTAGTGGAGTTCCTCAGGGCTCAGTGTTGGGTCCATTATTGTTTTCTGTATTTATAAATGATATTGATGATGGTATATCAAGCTTAATGTTGAAGTTTGCAGACGGTACAAAGGTAGGCAAGGTTGTCAAGGACACTACTGACACTATGCTGCTGCAACAGGATCTGGAAAGGTTGAGCAGATGGGCTGAGAGGTGGCAAATGAAGTTTAACATTGACAAATGTAAAGTACTACACATGGGAAACAGCAACCCCAGAGCAACGTATCAACTCTGTGGTACTACACTGACAGTGGTAGAGAATGAAAGGGACCTGGGGGGTGGTTGTGCAGGCAGATATGAAGTTCTCTGAGCAGTGCAGAAGGGCTGCAAGAGTAGCTCATGGTGTATTGTCAATGATATATAGGAATTTTTCTAGCAGGTATAAGGAGGTGATTATTCCCTTGTATAAGGCAATGGTCAGCCACACCTACAGTACTGTGTACAGGTCTGGAGGCCTCATTTCAAGAATAATGCAGAGCTGCTGGAACGAGTACAGAGAAGGGCAACCAGATTAGTGAATGGAACAAATTGGTGCTCTTACGAAGAAAGCCTTAAGTTTTGAAAATTACAGTGTCTGGAGACTAGGCACCAGCGAGGTGATCTGATAGAGGTGTATAAAGCCTTGAATGGTTTGAGCATGCTCAATGCTATTGGGATTCTTCCTCTCGCTCAGAATAACCACCTGAGAGGGCATAAATTCAAATTTGGGAAAGACAGATGTAGGATAGACGTGCGGAAATTTGCCTTTAGCCAGCGGGTGGTTGGTTGATGGAACAGACTTCCATCCCTTGTTGTGGAAGTTGATAGCCTAAATAAGTTTAAGGCTCAGCTGGACAGGTATTTCGAACAAACAGAGGGGTGAAGTGGAAGTGGTTTTTTTTTTTTTTTTTTTTTGGCTGATGCTGCATAAGCTTGCTTTCTTGCATCAAATGCCTCTGCTAATGTACATGTAAAATACTCATTCAATTTATCAGCTACCTGAGCAGAACCATCAACAGTTGAACTATCAATATCAAGTGGACCAATCTGATTCATCTCCTTTTTTCTAGAGTTTACATAAATAAATGAAGTCATTGCTATTTTTATTGTCCTCAGATCTTCTTGTTGATATCATTAGTGTCAACGTATACAATGGTATTAACTTTTTATCCTTAAAATATGTTCGTTGTCATCATCTACTTTTGCCTCTGGCAGATGTACACTAGTATAATTCTACCTATTTTGCATAAAATTATTCCTGTTTCTTTGACAATAGTCACCGACAATAACTACCTCCTGTGGGATCGATGCATTCTATCTTTGGGTTTATCATTGTGTTGCCCGTTACACAAATGTAATTTCTGGCATTCAGTTGGGCAGCAGAGATCTTGATGAATCCCCACTTTAGTTCATTCAAAAGCATCCACCCTATTCTCTAAATGCTCATGAAAACCCATCAGAACATTAAGCACAATTTTTTTCACGCTCTACTCTGAATATATTAAATATTGAATATTAAATATTAAATTGTGTTCAATATATATTTTCACAGTTCTACTCATGTTTGTCACTCATGGCTGAATCATGCTGTTCCAGATAGGTCTCCAAACAATTCACTAAAGAAACAGATTTAATAAGTTGGTTATTCATATGAGAACCACCCCATCAGTTCCCTCCTGAGCCATAGCACTTCTGATACTTTGAACCTGTTTTGTCACTCCTGTTGGAGGCATGATTTCCATTTAAATTTAGTTTAATTTAAGAATACTACACTAAACTAATAGATACTTAAATGCTATAATACATATTACGCTATCAAGTTTACATTATATTACACTATAGCATTACGTTCATAGAGAATTAAATTAGTTATAACCTTATTAGATATTAAAATTCTTAGCTTAAAAAAAAAAAAAAAAAGACTTACATGATTAGAACCTTTGAGCTATTTATTTACCACAATTAAACCCTATGATTCCACTATCATATGATGCACTTCTAGTTATGTGATACAATATTCATGCTAAATCATGGATATGAAAACTCTGAATATTAAGTCGTAACTTACAAAACCTCTAGCTAAATTTAAAAATAAGCTAACAAACATGAGTAGAACTGTGAAAATATTTATTGAACACAATTTAATATATTAATAAGGGGGAAAAAATGGCAAAGTTTTCCAAAAAATATTGCCACTTTTTTCTTCTTGTCTCTTCCAAATTTTATATCTGGACAATTCATTGTTTTCCACCTAGGGTACTCAAAAGTGTCACACTTCAATTATGACGACCCTGTATATACAGAATATTTATTAAGCAGTTTTTTTTTTGTTTTTTTTTTTTTTTTTTTTGAAATAGGAGCACACATAGAATGTAAATGTAAATAAAGTTCATTTCAGAATTTGATACAATTTAATATCCTATACTCTCATTTAGGAAAATGCTGAGCCCTCAGTATCACTCATTTCTAAAACAGTGAAAGTTTGCCAAAAATACTGATGACAGGAGATGCAGTAGAATTCTATTGACTTTTGTGTTGTGGAAATATTGAAGTGGTACAAGTTGCTTTTTCACAAAGTTCTACAATTCTAGAGTAAATATTCAGGGCTGATTTATCATTCAGTACAGAAAATTTTGAAAACATAACTAAAATAGAAAGCATGGTTCTACACATGTAGTTTATCCTCAGATGTGTTATTGAAGGATGGAATTTGAAATTGTTTGAATGATAGAGAACTGGCAAGACTTCTTACAGAACACTTTACAGAATGCCATAAGAGACTTCACTGTTCAAGATTTTTTTCCCTCTAAAGTTATGTATTGTCCAAACATGCAGAAAGTGTAGGGCAGAATTCCTCCATGCTTGAGTATTCCAACATGAAACTGGCTTTATGTTAATTTTCTTGACCAACAGATTTGCAGGTGTGGGTTAGTAGAGTGCCCTGCCAGGAACCTTGATTTCAACTTGTTCGATTTGTATTTCTATTGGGACTATGGGAAAAAATTATCATTATAAATAAAACAACTGTTGATGAACTGGGACTGACAAATGTACCTTATATTTTCAATGGAAAATGTAGAGAAAGACATTTGACTAGTACCAGTGTTGTTCAATATGTCGAAAAGTACAATTGAATGACCAAGGTCCAGCATTGTTAGTGTTGGGTGTTTTTTTTTTTAAGAAAATGAGTGAATTCAATGAACTACTTGAGAATCATCGAGATTATACATTCTTGGATTGGTTGATCACTCAGGTGGCACTTTAGAGATTTGTCACGATTAGTGTTTCCAGATGACTTGTGGCATCTTCCACATTGATAATATCTATCATACTTGTATATTTAGCCTGCATATTGGTCTTAGCTATGCTGCCTAAAAGTAAAGCAAATGGTGCAGCAAATAATTTTCAAGATACTAAAAACAAGTTATTTACTGTGAAATATTTCACATTGTTTGAGAAAGAAACTGAAACAACTGAAGATTACGAAGAATATGACGAGAGTTTTTACATGCAGATGGAATGGGTAGGCAAAGTGTGAATATCTTATTATTGGTAACTTCAATCTGCCCCAGATTTCTTGGAATAAGTGGGAGGGAAACTCACCCTTCGGAAAAATATTTTAAAATAAACTAGATGATTATTATTTGTATCAGCATGTTAGAGAAAGTACTAGGGATGAGAATATTCTTGACCTCATCATTCATATGACATCACATGGCTTAAAGTACAGGAACCATTGTCAGGAAGTGATCATGCAATAGTCAGTTGGAAGAAGAACAAAGATGTTGAAGTTGTTAAAGGTACAAGCACAGATTTTAACTTCAGTACAGAAGAATTTGACAGTTTAAGGTGCTATATGGCATCTATGAACTGGGATTGATTCACTGGGATGGCTAATACATTTTCATCGTGGAATACTTTTAAAACAAAAATTACAGAATCCATGAACACATACATACCTTTATGAAATACAGAGGGAAGATGCCGAAATGAATGATGGTGTGGAGCTGGCTGGTCAAATAAAGCAAAAAAAGCTTATCTGCGAAAAAAGCTAGACCTCCCAAGCACTTCCTAATTAATTTCACAAATATATGTGGTCTCAATTCTAATCTTAACAATGTCCATTTCCACTTGCAGTCTGCCAAACCCCATGTACTCTTTCTGACAGAATCTCAGTTATCAGTTGATTCAAGTACTGCTCATCTCAGATGCCCAAATTATTCGCTGTATGATTCCATTCGCCTCAAAGGTGGTACTTGTGCATATATCCATTCTGATATTCCCTGTCAGAGACTTGGCAATTTGGAATCTCCTCTCTTTGATCTTCTCTGGCTTAAAATCTCTCTACCCCATTGTGTCAAATTCATCTGTTGTCTCTACCGTTCTACCAACTTCACTAATCACTTGGAGCTCTTTGACTTCCTCTCTTTGCAACTTGACTTTCTCCAGTCCAACTTTCCTAACAGTGAGGTAATTTTCCTTGGTGATTTTAGTGTTCACAACTCCAGCTGGCTTCCGTTTTCTAGTCACCGACCCAGCTGGTTGAGATGTTGTGAGGCTTTTGCAATTACTAATGACCTTGCACAGATTGTTCATTTACCTACAAGAATACTGGACAATCCTAATCATGCAGCCAATACAGATACTTCCCTGGGCACTGTTCTTCTGAATTGGCTTCTATAATTCCCGCCCTCTCTTTCAAAACAGTTCAAACACGAGCCACCACCAGCTCCATTTATTGTCCAGCTTCAAACTCACAGAACCAACTTTTCATCCTCCTCGTTTATTCATTCTACTCCCGTTTTCTGGAACAACCTTCCTTCATGCGTATTTCCTGAAAATTACAGTCTACAGAAGTTCAAGTCCAATGTCAACAAATATCTTCTTTCGTCTTCTCAATTCTGCAACCCAAGCACGGTACTAAGTACTATAGGTTCTAATACCTCTCGTGTTTAGGGTTTACATAAAAAAAAAAAAAAAAAAAAAAAAAGATAGCATGGAACAATTACAGAGAAATAAAAAGTACTCAAGCCTACAACAGGTACAAGCTGATCTGCAATAGTACCACAAATAAGATCAGGGAGGCAAAGCCTGCATATGAGAAAACATTGGCTAAAAGAAAGCAGAAGTAGGGACAAGGAATTTTTCATTTATGTGAATACAAGTAAGAAAAAAATCAAATCATATTGGACCCTCATGCACTGGGTGTGAAAAAGCCTTAGAAAACCCAGCTGATGTTGCAGATGAATCAAACAGGTACTTTGCATTTGTCTTTACTGACAAAAGACCCTTTATGCTGAGAAGATGCTGTGCAAGAGAAGCTGAGCCATATGAAATTAGTTATGCCGTAATTACAGATGATTGTTTATTAGAAACACTTTTGGGCACAAATGCAAGTTAGGCTCCTGGAGTTAGAGTAATAGTAATAAAGGCATGTGATGAAAGAAAGCAAGCATATGAGCTTATGTAGCATTAGCCAAAAAAAAAAAAAAAAAAATTCACACAACCATTCCCTCTAAAAGGTTTGTCCAGTTTCTCCTTGAATTTATGTAACCTATCAACTTCCACAACGACAGATTTGTTCCAACAATTAACCACCCGCTGGCTAAAGGCAAATTTCCGCATATCAATTCTACAATTGTCTTTTCTAAATTTCAGTTTATGCCCCCTCAGGTATTTAATCTGAGCAAGATCAAGAATCCCATCAGAATTCAGTGTGCTCGACCCATTCAAGGCCATATACACACCTCAATCAGATCACCTCGCAGGTGCCTAGTTCCAGCTGCTGAAATCTGCAGAACTTAAGCCTCTCTTCGATCTCATCACTAATCTTGTTGCCCTTCTGTACATGCTCAAGCAAATCTACATCCTTCCTCAAATGAGGCCTCCAGACCTGTACTCAAGGCATGGCCTGACCATTGCCTTCTACCAAGGGATAATTACCTACTTTTCCCTCTAGAAAAATTCCTGTATATCATTGACAAAACTCCATGACCTGCTCTGGCAGCCTGTCTTCATTACTCAGAAAACTTCATATATGATTGCACAATTACTCCCAGGTCTTTTTCATTTTCTACTACCCTAAGTGTAGTACTAATCAGTTGGTACGTTCGTCTGGGGTTACTTCTACCCATAGGCAGTACTTTGCATTTGTCAATGTTAAACTTTAGTTGCCACTTCTCAGCACATCTACCCAAATTTTCTAGATCCTATTGCAGTAGCACAAGTCATTACTGTCATTAACAACCCTGCCAACCTTTGTATCATCAGCAAAGGTCGACACTAAACCTGATATACCTTCATCAATATCATTGATAAATATAAAAAAACAACAGTGGGCCCAACACCGAACCTTGTGGGACTCCACTAATAATGTTAGTCCACGAAGAGCAGCGTCCATTGATTACCACTCTGTCTTCTTCCACTCAAGCACTCTTTTATCCATTGTAGCAACTTACCTTTAATGCCATTCTGCTTCAATTTGTACAGTATTCTTCCATGCCCACCAGCTTCAAAGGCTTTTCTGAAATCCTAATATATGATATCAGAATTATTTTTTGCATCCAGTTCCTTTGTAATCACATCATAGTATCCAATCAAATTTGTCAGACAAGACTTGCCCTTAACAAACCCGTGCTGTGTCTGAATTATTGCTGAAGTCTTGTCTAGATGATCCTGAAATGCTTCTTTAACCAGTGACTCCATTATTTTTCTTGTGTCACCCTTCGACCCCCCTTTGTGAATTGGGGATAAATTTGCATATCTCCAGTCAGTGGGGACTTCCCCTGAATCCAAGGATGCTCTCATATGGCTAAGGATTTGCTTAGTTCCTTTGCCGCCTCGTTTAATATAACTGGGTAGATCCCATCCACCCAAAGGTTCCTTTCTTATGTTTAACTTCAACAATTTCTCCTCCACTTTACTCTCAGTTTTTACATAATCATTAAGCACTCTGTTACAGTTTGATAAACTTCTGGCATTTTCCTCCCTTAGTAACTCATCATTTGTGAATGTAGATGCATCATTCAGTTTGTTAGCTATCTGAGCAGGATCAGCAACAAGTCGAACCATTGATATCAAGTGGACCAATCTGATTCATCCCCTTCCTTTTAGAGTTCATATAAGTAAAGAAGTCCTTTCTGTTTTTCTTAGCATTCTTTGTAATAGATTTCTCATAATCTGCCTTTGCTTGCCTAATCTCTTTTGTGAGTTGATTACAGACAAGCTTATATCTGCCATAGGCTTCTTTGTTGTCTGGCAATTTATATGGAACCCATGCATTTTTCTTCTCTGTCATGAGTCTCATTAGTTCATTTGACAACCATTTACGCCTAAACCTTGAACAATATTTCTTAATAGTATGAAAAGCCTTGTAGCTTCCATGATTAATTCCTTGACTGCTTCTCATCAGCAGTTGGTCCCACTGTATAGAATTTAAAAGCTGTCTTAGACCACCATAATCACCTTTACGAAAGCAAAAACCCTTCCCTTTACCCCTGATGGTACTTACATCTTTACGTAAATCCACATCAGTACACTGTGATCACTGCCACCTAGTGGTAGTGATCACAGTGTACTGTGATCTATAAATTCTTAATGCATAAATAATCACTGCTGATAATAAGATCAAGAGTGTTACCCTCTCTGGTTGCCACTTGAGCATGCTGGTGCAGAAAACAATCATCCAATAAATTCACAAAAGTCATGCTAGTGTTGAGAGTGACCAACCCATAAGTTCCAGTCAATATCTGGGAAGTTAAAATCCTCCATTATAAGACATTGTGATATACTAGTCCACTATTTCTCTGTACAATTGTTTGTTGTACTCATTAGAGTCATTAGGCCTATAACACACTCCTACTCTTATTTTTGCTTTCCCAGTGCTTATGTCACACCAAACTTACTCAACATTGCACTGTCCATCTATGTCAGCTGGATGCACTTCCTTAGATTTTACGCTTTTCTTAATTAACAGCATAACCCCTCCTCCCTTCCTGGCCTGTCTATCCTTTCTGTATACATTGTACTCCACAAATTCCAATTCTGCATTCCTATCTGTGTGACACCACATCTCTGATATTCCAACAATATCTGCCTTTGATATCTTGACCAGCACTTCAAATTCATCAAATTTATTTACTATACTTCTAGCATTGGTATACATGCAAGTATATATGCACCTACTTTTATTGATGAATAATTGATTCTAGTTGATGGCATATACCATGTTGTTTTGAGGGAGAGCATGAGGGAATGTATTGAACCATTGAGGTTAATTATGAGGGCATCTTTGGACTCAGGAGAGAACTTTTTGGTTTGGAGGAGTGAAGGTGGTAACTATAGACTGTTTAGTCTGACTTCAGTGGTGGTAGGCAAAATCTTAGAGGCAGTGATTAAGAGTGTGATCCAGGGATGTTTAGATAAATATGGCATTCTGAATGGCACACAACATGGCTTTATTAAAAGGTAAATCATGCTTAACTAACTTAGGCGATTTTTAAAAAGTTACTCATGAGATGGATTAAGGGAATAATTTCGACCTAGTTTATTTGGATTTTAGCAAAAAATTTGATTCAGTCCATGAGAGGTTATTGTATAAGCTTCCAACGAATTGGGAATACTGGTAAGATTCTAACATGGATTGCTGGGTGGCTTCACAGCAGAAGACAGAGGATGATTAATGGATATTCTTCAGATTGGTGTAATGTCAGGTGTAGGGTCCTTCAAGAATCAATTCTTGGACCACTGCTGTTTCTCATTTTCATAAATGACATCGACGAAGGGATAGAAGGCGTGATGTCAAATTTGCAGATGATGTTAAGATTGGCAGAATTGGTAATGATCATGCAGCGCTTTTTCAGGATGACTTGAACAGACTACAGAGATGGTCAGAGAAGTGGTAGCTATGTTTTAATGTTGCTAAATTCAAGAGCTTGCATTTTAGGAATAACAAACCCACAAGTAAATTATACACTTGGTGGGGTTGAATTAAAAACAATAGAGGAGAAGAATCTGGTATTTAAAATACTAACAGATATGAAGTTTTCTGAACAGGGTTAAACAGTCAGCCGGGAAAGCCTATAGTATCCTATCAATGATTTATTGAACGTTATCCTGTTGAGATAGGGAGATTCCTATCTCAGCTGTAGGGGTCCAAAGATGGGCAACTCAAATGGTGAGATCAGCAGAAGGACAACTAAGAAAGACTCTGAATATGTGGGCTAAAGAGCTTGACAACCAGGCATCTCAGAGGTGACCTGATTTAGATTTATAAGGCTCTGGGCAGGATTAGTTCAATGAATAAAGGTGGAATTCTCACTGTTCTAAACTATACCAGAACCTAGGAGTCATAAATTCAAATTACAGGGATTGAGGTTTAGATAAGATTGTAAGAAGTTTTCTTTTAGGCCTGATGTAGCCAAGTGGTCACGAGTGCGAGTGCAGTAGCATGGGACCTTTGTGTGAACCGAGGTTTAAGCCCGTGACTGCTAAATATGATTAACATTTCGATTGATTGATTGATTTATTGTAAACTCTACTGATCTGGTAGTCGTGCCGGAGTATAAATAAGATTTTTTTTTTTTTTTACCCCCCTTTTTTTCAGGCAGCAATTTGCTGATAGCTAGAACAAGTTGCCCTCACAGGTAGTTAAGTCTGACAGTTTGAATAAATTTGATGGTCTACTGGATACTTACCTATGTGAGAAGGGAAGCATATATATAGTTTGTGTTTTCTTATTTACTTGGTTCAGTTTTTTTTGTCAGTTGTTTGTTTGTTATTTGGTTTTTAGGAGCATTAGCAACTAAGGCCATATTGCTCCGGGGATATGCAGTGGTCATTCCCTGACCTTTCCGCATCCTCCGTATTTGGTGGTCTAATCAAGAAGCGTGTGCTACGCACTGCTGCTCCTGCCCACCTGGCTACGGAGGCATCCTTTTTGTCAGTGCAGCAAAAGCCTGTGGCTTTCTTGCACTATATGGCAAATACTGTTACTATTAACTGTGGAATATTGAATCAATTTTGTTATTCTTGGCAATGTTGTATCGACCATGTATGATAGAAGAACAAGGCAAATTGTTTAAATTCTTTGCACGCAGTGAGAAAGAAAGAAAGAAATAATAAAGTGTAATGAACAGAACAAATTTTATCAGGGAAAGTGAATGACCACTTTATTTTAAACTGATACTCCGTAGCCGAGTGGTCAGAGCACAAGTGCAATAGCACACACTCTTTGAGTAGACTGGGGTTCGAGCCTCTGACTGCTAAATACGGTCTATCTGTCAACCTGCACCAGTGTGGCAGATTATGGTCTGTTTCCCTCAACATGAATTGTTGAGTAGGCTTCCATCCTGCAGTGGATTGATAATGGCCGCTGCTTGCTTACTTATGTTTTTTTTACATTACAATTTATTTCATGTCGGGCACATTATACAGTGCAGTACTACATCAGTAAATTTCAATATATGTCCCTGACTATAATGTGACTATCAAAATTTCAAGATCCAGTTGGGTCACTAGTTTGTCAGATTTTGGATGTAGTAGTAGTAGTAGTAGTGGCACATGATGCAAGAAAGCAAGTGTAGGAGCTTATGCAGCATCAGCCAAAAAAAAAAAAAAAAAAAAATCATCACACCATTCCCTCCAAATGCCTGTCCAGTTCCTCCTTAAATTTATTTAACCTATCAACTTCCACAACGACAGATGGAAGTTTGTTCCAGCAATTAACCACCCGCTGGCTAAAGGCAAATTTCCGCACATCTATTCTACATCTATCCTTTCTTAATTTGAACGTATGTCCCCGTAGGTTCGTATTCTGAACAAGTGGGAGGATCCCATCAGAATTCAGCGTGCTCAACCCATTCAAGGCCTTATAGACCTCAATCAGATCACCACGCAGGTGCCTAGTCTCCAGCCACTGCAATTTGCAGAACTTAAGCCTCTCTTGGTAAGAGAATCCCTTCATTCCCCTCACCAATCGTGTTGCTCTTCTCTGTACACGCTCAAGCAAATCTACATCCTTCCTAAAATGAGGCCTCCAGACCTGTACGCAGTACTCAAGGCATGGCCTGACCATTGCCTTATACAGAGGGACAATCACCTCCTTTTCCCTGCTAGCAAAATTCCTATATATCATTGACAAAACCCCATGACCTGCCCTAGCAGCCTGTCTGCATTGCTCAGAAAACTTCATATCTGACTGCACAATTACTCCCAGGTCTTTTTCATTTTCTACCACCTTAAGTGTAGTACCACACAGTTGGTACGTTTCTCTGGGGTTACTTCTACCCATATGCAGTACTTTGCATTTGTCAAGGTTGAACTTCAGTTGCCACTTCTTAGCCCATCTGCCCAAATTATCTAGATCCTGTTGCAGTAGCACACTGCCATTACTGTCATTAACAACCCTGCCAACCTTTGTGTCATCTGCAAACTTCGACATTAAGCCTGATATACCTTCATCAATATCATTGATAAATACACAAAACAACAGTGGACCCAACACCGAACCCTGTGGGACTCCACTAATAACATTAGTCCATGAAGAGCAGCACCCATTGATTACCACCCTCTGTCTTCTCCCACTTAACCATCCTTTTATCCATTGTAGCAACTTACCCTTAATACCATTCTGCTCCAATTTGTACAGTAGTCTTCCATGCGCAACAGTGTCAAAAGCTTTCCTGAAATCCAAGTATATGATATCAAAATTATTTTTTGCATCCAGTTCCTTTGTGACCACATCATAATAACCAATCAAATTTGTCAGACAAGACTTTCCCTTAAACCCATGCTGTGTTTGAATTATTGCTGCAGTCTTGTCTAGATGATCCTGCAATGCATCTTTAACCAGTGACTCCATTATTTTACCCGGAACAGAAGTTAAACTAACTGGTCTGTAATTACTCGTGTCACCCTTCGATCCACCTTTGTGAATTGGGGACACATTTGCACATCTCCAGTCCGTGGGAACCTCCCCTGAGTCCAAGGATGCTCTCATAATTATGGCTAAGGGTTTGCTTAGTTGCTTTGCCGCCTCCTTTAAAATAACTGGATAGATCCCATCCACCCCAGGTGCCTTTCTTATGTTTAACTTCAACAATTTCTCCTCCACTTTGCTCTCAGTTATTACAAAATCATTAAGCACACTGCTACAATTTGATAACCTTCTTCCATTTTCAAACTGTAATAATTCCTCACGTGTGAATGTAGATGCAAAATACTCATTCAGTTTGTTTGCTATCTGAGCAGGATCATCAACAGTCGAACCATCGATGTCAAGTGGACCAATCATATTCATCCCCTTCCTTTTAGAGTTTATATAAGTAAAGAAATCCTTGCTGTTTTTCTTAGCATCCTTTGCCAAAGATTTCTCGTAATCTGCCTTCGCCTGCCGAACCTCCTTTGTGACCTGATTACAGACTAGCTTATATCTGCCACAGGCTTCTGCGTCACCTGATAATTTATATGCATCCCATGCATTTTTCTTCTCTGTCACGAGTCTCATTAGTTCATTTGATAACCATTTAGGCCTAAACCTTGAACGATATTTCTTAATCGGTATATAAAGTCTAGTAGCTTCCACGATTAATTCCTTGAATGCTTCCCACTTAGAATTTACTGTTGGTAACATCGTCAGTTGATCCCACTGTACAGAATTTAAAAACTGTCTGAGACCACTGTACTCCCCTTTACGGAAGCAAAAACCCTTTCCTTTACCCCTGACGGTAGTTACCTCTTTGAGTAAATCCCACTTCAGCACACTGTGATCACTGCCACCTAGTGGTTCCTTTATCTGCAAATTCTTAATACACGAATGATCACTGCTGATAACCAGATCAAGAGTATTACTTTCTCTGGTTGCCTCTCGAACATGCTGCTGCAGAAAACAATCATCCAATAAATCCACAAAAGTCTGACTGGTGTGTGAGTGACCAACCCACAAGTTCCAGTCAATATCTGGGAAGTTAAAATCCCCCATTATAAGACATTCAGATTTACTGGCCCACTCTATTTCTCTGTACAATTGTTCATTGTACTCATTAGGCCTATAACACACTTCTACCCTTATTTTTCCTCTCGCAGTGCTTATCTCGCACCAAACTGACTCAACAGAGCACTGTTCATCTATATTAACTGGGTGCACTTCCTTTGATTTTATGTTTTTCTTAATTAACAGCATAGCACCCCCTCCCTTTCTGTCCTGTCTATCCTTTCTGTACAAATTGTACTCCCCAAATTCCAGTTCTGCATTCCTTATATCTTTGTGACACCACGTCTCTGCTATCCCAACAATATCCGCCTTTGATGTCTTGACCAACACTTCAAATTCATCAAATTTATTTACTATACTTCTAGCATTGGTATACATGCAAGCATACATGCTCCTATGCCTATTCCTTGTTACCCTAACACATCCCATATACCCAACTATTCCATGATGACTGCCATCCGTCCCTGAAACCCCCAACACCCCTCGCTCCAGGTCGCTTCTTATTCTAATAGAAGTTGTGCAAGAATCACCTTCACCTCTGCCTGCAGTTACTGTTAAACTATTAGTCTTTGTATCCCCCCAAACTAGCAGTTTTCCGACCCACCTAACACTGCCTCGATAGCATCAGCAAATATTCTTGCACCCTTTCTATTTAAGTGTATCCCATCCCTGTAGAAGCAATCTCTCCTGTTAACAAGTACAGTCCAGGCTGAAAAAAATTCTACCCCTTGAGCCTTGCACAATCCTTCCAGGGCCGAATTGATCGACAAGGCTCTCATCATGTACTCCCTCCTGTCGTGTCTGGGCAGAATTGCAGACACTTTCAAATTCAACCCTATTTCACGGCTTTTTTTCAACAGTGACCTGTACTTGTTG
The DNA here is from genome assembly GCF_048544385.1 of Mastigoproctus giganteus. Taxonomy (NCBI): domain Eukaryota; kingdom Metazoa; phylum Arthropoda; class Arachnida; order Uropygi; family Thelyphonidae; genus Mastigoproctus; species Mastigoproctus giganteus. The sequence goes on along the minus strand of NC_143584.1, from coordinate 103,509,041 downwards.
AGTAATTCTGCCGGTCTTCTACTCTTAATATCATTAGTGCCAACGTGTACAACTATATCACCTTTTGTGCCCTTGAAAGATGATATCCGCTCTACAACGTCATCAACCTTTGCCCCTGGCAGACATACCCTGGTCCTGTTCCACCTATCCTTTTTACAAAGGATGTTCCCCGTTTCCCTGACAATAGAGTCACCAACAACAACTAGTTCCTGTGGGACCAGCGCATTCTGCCTTAGGGGTTGCCGCTGTGTTGCGTGATGACCAAGTGCAAGCTCTGGCGTTGATGTGGGCAGCTGAGAGCCTGATGGGCCCCTCAATTTAGTTCCTTCGAGGGCATCCACCCTGTCCTTCAAGCTCTCATATAGGCCCATAAGAACGCTGAGTTGTTGCCTGATTTCGATACACTCCTTGCATCGCGCACACACAAAGACATCCCCCATGGCAATATCATGTTCCGTTCCAGAGAGTTCGGCAAACATTTCACAAGTTGCACATTTCTTTAGGCTGTGATGCGTTGGAGAATTGCCCCCCTCAGTTCTCCCCCGAGTCACAGCACTCCTGCCACTTTGTGCCCGTTGCTTTGCTGCTCTAGTTTGGGGCATGGTAGTTTAAATTAATAAAATCAATAAATTAAATATCAATAGTATTTGAATAGAAACTATTAAATAGAAACAGTGAAGCGTATTACTATATAATTATGCGTTAGAACTACCTAGCTACCTCAATTAAAAAATTTGAATTCCCTACCACTATATCCAAAAACAATGGCTACAAAAATGGAACGAAATAACGGTTTTACCTATCGTAAGTAAAATCCACAAAAACTCTTTATCTAAATTAAAAATAAAAAATAACCAGCGTAACTATAACTATATGACTACGTATTAAGTACAATATAAAATAACAATCATGTAAATAACAGGTAAACACTTATCGTTTTTGCAGAGCCTGTAACTGATAGCTGTAACTTTTAAAGAGCTAATTGTTAATGTTAAATTGTAAATGTTATAAAAGTTTCCAGAAAACATTGCTGCTCTGAAATCTTTTGTCTCATTGACCTCTGACAATATATTTTTTTGAAAATAGATAGTGACTTAAATCATCTGGCATATAATAAAAAATGTGCATGATATGTGAAAGTTTAATTATTAGTCTGTAAAATGATTACTGCCAGGAAATACTAGTTAACATTGAGTTTCTATAACAAATTCTGAGTGTAAATTGTTTTTCATATATAGCAATACTGCAAGTTAATTGTACTTTTCTTTTTTTAAGGAAGGTAGCTGCATTTTAACAGGAATGACGTATAACGGTCATGATCAGAATGGAAATGATCTGTGGGATGGTTGTGCTAATGTAAAATTATGGGATTATGAGAAAACCACAACCTTTGATGGCCTTATCAAATCCTTTAACATCAATACTAATTTATGGGTTGCACAGTAAGTTTTATTAAATTGCAAGTTTTCATTTTAGTATTTTCTAATGCCTTGAGTTCCAGTTAATGTTCATCAGATATAACAGATACAAAATTATGCAGATAATTTTGTATTTGTCATTCCTGTCATAATAATGCTTCATGGCAATGAAAAATTATGTTTGAAACCAATACTTATTTTTATGTATCTATCAATTTATGCATATGTTTTTATATTATTAGTTTAGGCATAGTCATATCTACACTGTTAATTTAAAACATGGCTTTATGCTGATATGTTCATGTGGATTGTCTATTGAGTAATGTCAAATAATTTTCCTAGAAAAGTTGGTATAGGTTTAAACTGACTTATTGAAACTAATTTTGTCATATAAACAATGATATAATAATTGGTTATACTCCTGGCCAAAGTGTATAATCCACTATTGTACAGTCAAAGCTCTTTATTTTAACACTCTTTTTTGACATCCCAGCATGCTACAATGATCTGTATGGTAGGTCCTGGCCAATTTTCCATAAACCTAATGCTGTTTTACATTTGTTATAACAGCCATGAAAGATGAAGAAATTCTCTATAATGATCCAAATTTCTGCCACTCTATCTTGTTTTTTATTACAGTATTCATATTTCAAAATGAAAGAATATGAAGCTAGTGACAAGCTTGCAGGCTGATGGCGAGAAGTCACTCGTGGTGATTTCTCACACTCATTGGCATTTTCTCATGCAATGCCATAATGAAATGAACTTCAGAATTTCATTTTGTTATAGAGTGCATAAAGATTGTTTATCGATATGGATAGTAGAAAGTAGCTTTGCCAATCGCAGACAAAATGAAGATTTTACTAGCTGTAGATAATGATGTGCCTTCTAAGTCCAATATTTTTGTACACTGCTCATCATTCTGAAAGATAAGAAAATTATGAAAGCTTAAAAATGTCTGCTTCATTGTGTAGGATAAGAGCATGAAAGGCAAAATATATGGATATTGAGGAGGTACTGTTAGAATGGCTAATGCTTGCAAAAAAAAAATGCTCCTTTAAGTCTAAAGCTTTTAAAAACTAAGTCTGAATTGTCTGTCCATTGGTAGAATATTGAAGATTTGTCATGAGCTGTCTTTCAAAAAATTGTGTTGTCTCACCACCAAATACGGAGGATGCAGGGTCAGGGAATGACCACCACATATCCCGGAGCAATATGGCCTTAGTTGCTAATGCTCCTAAAAACCAAATAACAAACAAACAAACAACAAAAAATTGTGTGGTGAAAGTGCAGCCATTGCCTCTGAAAAAGGAGACTTGTTTAAAATAAAAAATGTTTTGTTGACATAGGACCAGTTGTTTGTTTGGTTTTTTTTTAGGAGTATTAGCAACTAAAGGCCATATTGCTCCGGGATATGCGGTGGTCATTCCCTGACCCTTTCCGCATCCTCCGTATTTGGTGGTGACGGGCTTGAACCCCGGTCTAATCAAGAAGCGTGTGCTACGCACTGCTGCTCCTTCCCACCTGGCTACGTAGGTGCCCCATAGGACCAGAATGACATCTTCAGTGCTGACAAAACTAGGCTTTGTTTATAGGATAAAATACTTGCATTTAAAGGCGAGAAATGTAATGGCAGAAAAAAAGGCGAAACAACAGATTACTATTCTCCTAGCGGCAAACATGTCTGTTTATGTTTGTTCATCCAAATCATCTTCAGTATTGATCTGGAACAGAGAAACTTCCTCTCTTAATTCTGAATCACACACACACATGCAGATTTGATGAGAACCAAGACAACATTTTAGCAATTTATGCTCTTCACCCACTCTGTCCACACAGCTGAAAATCATAATAGCTGTTTTTGAAAATGTTTTCTTTGATTTCTCCACTGAAAATTATGGATTTCTGTGTTAATTAGCACACAGTTTAATTTAATTCAGGAATTCATTTAAACCTAATTATACGACGTTTGGGTGACATCTGTCATATACAATTATTGATAGTGATGTGGCTTTACTGGCATGTGCTTTCCTCTAATTAGTAATGCTCTCCGGCTTCATGATACTGAAGCATATCTGGGATTAAACTACTGACATGTGCTTTATATTTCATGAAGGCACTCCTGTTGTTTACAGGGTGGCATCCAATTGCACACGTATGTTGAAGTGTACAGGTTTTTCAATTTGCATATTGCTTACCAATGGGTTATAAGGGAGTTTTAATTTTAAGAAATTAATTAAAAATGTTTTAATGTAAAAAATTGATTTTTCAGTCATTTTGAATTGTTTTTTGCTGATTTTTCAGATGTAGGATAGAAGTGACCCTGTGCACTTGGAAGAATAACAATTCGTTTTGAACTGTTTACAGGTTAGGCACTGGAAAAGCCAAGAAGCCCTAATACTTTATAAAGGTTCAAAGACATTGCTTACTATGTATCAAGCATCCAAAAGGCTTGGATGCCATTAAAATTCTAAATAGAGTGGATCAGAACCTTAGAAAACAAGATGAGAAGAGAAAAATTTTGTTGTTTGTGGATAACTGCACTCCCATTGCCAAGCGAAGGGCTTATGTGTCACTGTTTAGTGTCTGCCACTTAAAATCAGAGAAAACTAGATTTTGAACTGGCTATGAGTAGAAAACTTGTTTTGTCCAAATGATAGTCAAGCATTCTGGTCTCTTTCCAAAGCTATTGGTCACAAATTTTGCTCATCTGTATTCTCACCTCTGTTAAAACCAATAGGTTTTAACAGAGACCAGGTTTTCTCAGTGATTCTCACCTCTGAGAATCACTGAGAAACAGCTAGAGATAAAGCTGACTTCTAACTCTTGTATTGATGATCTTGGTAAACCATTTCTTATCATTCCCAATACTTTACACTCAATATCTTCTGTGGTCTTCTGTCCAGAGGATGTCAAGAGAATTTTGAACAATCTTGATGTCAAGAAAGCTCTAGATAAGTGGTTCTTAACCTTTTTCTACCTACGTACCCCTTGTCAAATTTAACATTAATTGCATATCCCCATTATAAAATATCTTTATTTACTTATTTGTACAATATTTTAGTAATCTTAAATATTTAACAAGCATAAATAATGCATAGAAATAAAATAAATAAAAAAGAAAATAGAAAAAATAAAACCAGATGTTTAATGGGAGCATTTAAACATCTGGTTTTATTTAATGTGAGCATTGTTGCTGTTTGTTCATTGTTAAAATGGTGAACTGGGGAACGTCTTCAATAAAGAAACATGCATATCATGTTCCACAAGAAGCCTATTACGTTTCTTCGTTTTTAATGAAACGAGTGTCGAAAATCCTGCTTCGCACATAAGTTGTCACAAATGGAATTAAAATATTCGTGGCTTTTCTTACTAATGCAGGAAGGCGCCTCCATAGCCAGGTGGGCAGGAGCAGCAGTGCGTAGCACACGCTTCTTGATTAGCCCGGGGTTCGAGCCTGTGACCACCAAATACGGAGGATGCGGAAAGGTCAGGGAATGACCACCGCGTATCCCCGGAGCAATATGGCCTTAGTTGCTAATGCTCCTAAAAACCAAATAACAAACTAATGCAGGATAGGCTTCTTTTAAGGAAGACCAAAGATGGTAGATGCTGGTTTTCCCAAAAATTCAGTTCTTTCTCTCCCTCTTTTCCTCTTGTATAATAATGACCTTCTTCTATTGACTGGAAATCCTAACCATGGTTTTGCTGGTGGTAACATGTTGGATTTTACCCTCCAATTTGAGAAAGCTAGCCATGCACAAAAAACTTCACCTCATTGAATATGCACTACCAATTCCTTAAATGCTGATCTCCAGATAATTCTACAGTGGGGAAAAGATAACTTAGTAATTTCTATCCTTCTAAAACTCAGTCCTGTCTTGTATCTTGCAATAATGATTCTTCTGCTCTTATGCTTGTTTTCGACAACACTCGAATTTCTAAACAAGATCACATGTTTCTATTATGAATTACCTGACGTAATATTTCTTTGGTGTAAGCATATCACAAATATTGCTTCCTCTGCATCAAAAAAATTTGGGTTTTCTCTTTCATTCTTGGCTTCACATTTCTTCTACACAGCTACTCACTGTAAAAATCTGAAATCTGCCCTATTATGGAATATTCTTTCCACATCTGGGGCGATGCCTGCATAACATCTTTCAGACTTCTAGGCTCCATTCACAAGGGGGCAGTGTGCTCTCTCTCTCTCTCTCTCTCTCTCTCTCTCTCTCTCTCTCTCTCATGCATGAATATATTTTGTTTCTACTCCTGTATATTCTATAGATACATCCTTGGGCACTGTTCTTCTGAACTAGTTTGTATAATCCTCCCTCTCTTTTCAATGGCTATTTTCTGGAACAAAAAATAGCCATTGAAGGCATTCTACAGAAATTCAGTTATAACCTCACCAAGATCTTCTCAAACTTTAACCCATGCACAGTACCAAATACTATAGGTTCAAATAAATAAACAAAATTGTGCTGTCAACTTGCTTCAGGTGATGTATTTGTGTGTTTCAGCATGGGATGAGTTTGACAAAATTGTGTAAAAGGTGATTAGCAACTGCTTCAAACATACAAGATTTCTTGCCTTGAGTGAAGCTTCACATGCTTTTTCATCTGTTAATCATGAATAGTCCAGTAATAGTGACAAAAATTTTGACGATGTATGTTATCCACAAAATATTTATCACTATTATTTTGCATGCCACTTAATGTGGCATGCAAAATATGAAAATTCTTCAGAAAATGTATACCTGCTCAAGAAAATAACTACTAAAGAAAATAATGAAGTTTGATGAAGTTGGAACAGTGTACAATTTACCAAATCACAATAGACTTGTATATCAGGCATCTGTCAATTTGGAAATTGTAAGAGAGAAAATCAAATGAAGTCTGAAAATATCTCTAAGAAAGCAAAGTTTTGAACATAAATGCAAGTTTTATCATTCTATGTTGCTGCAAAGTTAGGACCAGATAGGAGATTGGAATTTGCTGAACAGTTTTTGGTCATGAGAGTTACCAACCCAGGTATATTTTGTGAACTGACGGATATTTTGCGAACTGATGGACAATATTTTGTGAACTGACGGATATTTTGCGAACTGATGGACAATATTTTGTGAACTGACAGAACTACATTTAAACTAACCAGAGCTGTTAATTGTCATAAATGTGTTTATCACTCTCTTAACAGTCCCCATTTAATTTTTAACAAGGAATTAAAATGCTTCTGATTTGAGAATCTGGGCTTGAATTTGAACAGGAACTGTTCTCAGACCTTTTTTCTTTAAGGCAACCGTGTTAGCAGAAAACTACCTGAGACTGCTAAAAGACAAAATCATTCCATTAATGTAGTCTAAAATCAGTTTTTTTTTATTTTTTTAATGTGGATGGAGCAGCAATTCACTATGCAGAAATTCCCAGGTTGTGGATCAGATGGTGACGTTCAATAAAATTTTTAGTGCACTCCTCAGATTAAAGTATTGAGCAATAAGCAGGTCTTTGGTAGAGTTTCAGTAGTCAATAGTTAGAGAATTTGAGAATATTTCTGAGAATTGTTATGTGACTTACTATGTGTTGCTCTATACTGAAAAGACCAAAATGGCAGCCATATTGAACAGACGTTGTAAAAATTAAATTTTTTTTTTTTTTTTTTTTTTTAATTTATGTATTCCCTCTCTGTCATGCTAGCATTAATAAAAATAAATATTTCAAATAATGTGTTGTTACTTAGTCAAATGTGCTTTCTTGTTTAATTACATCCCTCTAAGAAACATTTGTACACAACACATGTCCATGCTAGCGCACACTTTCTCTCTCTCTCTCTCTCTCTCTCTCTCTCTCTCTCTCTCTCTCTCTCTCTCTCTCTCTCTCTCTCTCTCTCTCTCTCTCTCACCACTTTTCTCTTCACTTCTAATATAATGTTAATGTAATTTGGGAATGATGATATATAGTGATTGATTATCCATAGGTTAAATAAGGTAAAGTGCTGACACATCTCCTCACTAATTGGTTGCCAAGTTAAGACTGCTGCAAGCCTTCTTAGTTTGAGACAGAAGTTGGTATTAGTTTCTGTATTGGTCTTTATCTATGATAGAACTCGCCTTTTTTATCAAATTTAAGGTAATTTAGGCACAAGCACTTGATAAACTAACTTTGAATTGTTCATATTGTATGACAGTGTTTTATCCCATTATTTGATCTATGGCCTGTCTGCTACTTTTCTTTTATTTTTCTTTATTTTGAACATGGCAGCCTTGTTCAGCCATTTTTAAAGATGAAATATTAAACAAATATGCTTGAAAATCACCAAAAATTCGCAGACGTTTACCACTGGATCATGTTAGATGGTAGGCTAAGTGGGTGATGTATCTTTCTGTGCAAATCATGCTACTTTAAATAATAATCTGTTTCTGTTTTTTATCAGAAAAGATTTTTATTTATTAGTGGTTAAATGAAAAAATACACTGCATTCAAATTTGTTATTGAATTTATAGGAATTAATAAATTGGTATGATATTGAATATGGGTTTCTCAAGTTTTAGGATTCTGAACTCCACCTTGGGGGGGCAGATACATCTTCTTTTAAAAAGTTCTATTACTAATGAAGGTGTATTAACCAGGGGATGAAAACCATTACTATCAGACCAAACTTATTTTAATGCAGCAGTGGTTGTGGGAACTCTTAGGTGACTTGTGAGAAAAGGTTTTGTGCATTTTTTGTTGGTTGAAGTTTAATGACTGAAACTTACTTTACCTTCCACATAGACCCAGTTTTAATCAAGTTGTTTTTGAAATAATATTTTATAGTTTGCACAGTGTAATTGCATAAAATAAGCAGACAGATGCAGCACAATCTTTCCTTCAACTTTTAGTTTTCTCAGGTACACAGATCTTACAGTTGCCACTGTAGTTTTTTGATTATGTTGAACTGTTGCTGTTTCTATATTGCCTACTTCCAAAAACTGACATTATTAGTTTAGTCCATTTCCCAGAAGTAACAACAAATAAAACCCTAGTGTCTAAAAAGTAATAATATTAAAAGTATAGTGTTCGTGTTACATGCTTTAACTTTCTAAACTAAGCATATTCTCAGCCTTGGGTGGAATGTTTTAGGACTTTCCCATAATAATTAACTGAAAAATAATTGGTCAGAAAAACACCTCATAACTTTCACAATGTTCATTCCTTCCCTGCAACCAATGTAATTATTTTGAAGAAAAGATTTGATTGAAGATAAATAAGTCCTTCAGTGTTTAGATATATACACACACACTTAATATACAAACAGAAATATGTGCACGTGTGTAATTTAGAAATTTTGCGCACTTAATGATTATATCGAAAATCAAGTAGTTTCATGTTTGTATTTCTTGGCTGCAACATTTTTTTTTTTTTTTTTATTCTGCAAAATTAATAAAACTTTTGTGTTTCTGCTTACTTACATTCTTGATATACAGTATAAACAGAAATATATGCATATGAGTAGTTTATGTAATTAAAAATAATTTAAAAATTAGCTGCAATTAACAAAAGATGACACATTGGTTCACTGCAGGCAGAATTCTGAATACCCAAAAACATTTTCCAAATATAAAAACATCGGTCACATGTCAAATGTGCCTGGCAACAAACAGGTGTGCAACCATTGGATTGAATTACGAACACCTGGCATTTGAGACTTCCTACAAACAGTACTTGATGACATAAAGATGGACTACTGGCAGTGTGAATGACCACAAAGGATAAGAGCAGAGTAACCCATTTTTTTATGTTTGTGCGAATCTTGGTCAGGAGGGTAAGTTGGACCACTGGGAACCTTGACTTATTGTTAGACAGATTACAGGAAAAAAGGGAATTTTGGGAACAAGACCCCATGACAGAGATACAGCTTGAGGGTGAATGTGATATGGTTTAATGGATTATGCTATTGATTCTTGGAGTGTGTGTATTTTATAAATGCCTTCACCTGAACAAAAACAGATGCACATTGGGTTTCAGGGTACCTGACTAATCCTAGCAGATCAAATGCAACTGATAATTGAAAAACAAATTGCAGCCAAACAGGTACCAGAAATGGTATGAATTTAATTACATTAATTAACATACAGATAATATTACGTAAAATAAAGATGATCTTCAGGCGATTAGTGAAACTGAAACTTTGACCACAGCCCAAAAAAAAAAAAAAAAAAAAAAGGTAGTAAGAAAATGCAAATTATGCACTTCCTTCCTCTTGTAGATAACTCTCCAGTTGACTTTTGAATTTCTTCAAACTATCGGCCTCAGTTACTTGCAGAGGGCGTTGTTCAAGTAGTCAACAACTCACTGGCTAAAAAAAAACTTCCTACAATCTGGTCTAAACCTCTTCCTCTGTAATTTGAATTCTTTATAACAGTGAAAATTCTGTCTTCATTCATTTTATTAACCCCTCTCAGAACCTTATAAACCTCAATCAGGTCCCCTCTAAGGTGCCTCGTTGCCAAGCTCTGTAGCCCACACAATCAAACTCTTTCCTCATACAGTTGCCATTTTGCAAATTTTCCCATTCAAAGTTGCTCATATTTGGACCCTTTCAAGAAGCTCACTGCCTTTTTTTTTGGATGAGGTCTCCATACTTAGACATAATAATTCCAAATGTGGTCTTACAATTGCCTTAGGTGCCTCCGTAGCCAGGTGGCTTGGAGCAGCAGTGCGTAGCTCACTCTTCTTGATTAGACCAGGGTTTGAGCTTGTGCCCACCAAATATGGAGGATGTGGAAAGGTCAGGGAATGACCACCGCATATCCCCCTGGAGCAATATGGCCTTAGCTGCTAATGCTCCTAAAAACCAAAAAACAAACAATTGCCTTATACAGTGGGATTATGACCTCTCTATCTCTACAGGATATTGTTTGATAAATCATCGATAGGATATCATGAGCTATCCTGTTCATTTGTTTACACTGCTTAGAAACTTCATATAACTCCCAGATTCTTTGCTTCTTCTGCTGCTTTTAATTTAACTCCAAGTGTATAGGTTATTTTGTGGTTGCTATTTCCCAAGTGTAAGAACTTCCACTGAGTAGGATGTGTACAGAAGGGACAGGCAGGAAAGTAGGGTGGGATGAGTTATCCTCTTGGTTATGAAGCACATAGAATTTAAGGAAGTGCATGCCATTAACATGGGTGATGAATGTAATATTGAGATATTTTGGTGTGACATAAGTGTTGAAAAAGCAAACTAAAATGAGAGTGGGAATATTTTATTTTGTCATTTCCAGTTGACTTAAGAGTATAATGAGCAACTATGTGCAAGCGAACAGTGCAGCATAAATCAGAATGTCTTATTTTAGAGGATTTTAACTTTACAGATTTGACTGTTTTCCACACCAGTGTTAGATAGGCAACAAAAGCAAGCAATATTCTTGATTTGATTATTAGTAATCACTCTTCGGGCATTAATAAACTCCAGATAAAGGAATCACTAGGTGATGGCAGTCAGCTATTCATATGGAATTTACTTAAAGATATAGCTACTATGAATTTTTATTATTATTGTTATTAGCCATATTGTGCAAGTAAGCCTAAGGCTTATGCTGCACCAGCCAAAAAAAATTTTCCAAGTTACCTGAGAGAGAGAGAGAGAGAGAGAGAGAGAGAGAGAGAGAGAGAGAGAGAGAGAGAAGTAGAAAGGAATCACCAAGAAAGAGAAGAATGATGATATCCAGTTCAGGTTTTGTACAGAGAAGGGATTTTGCATTCATAAGGATGAGTGCATTGGCATTAGACAGTTTTTAAATTATTTTCAGTGGGACTCACTGGTAATGTCTGAATGAAAAGCATTCAGGGAAGTAATTTTAGTAGCTGCCAAGTTTTTTTGCCATGCTCTTCGCAGATGAACTCTGCATATGGGGTGAGAGAGCAGGGAACAAGTGTAACAGCAAGTTGATATATGAGCTAGTATGGCCAATGAATTTGGACTGGTGTTCAGTCAGGAGAAGAGTGAATAACTAACAGGAGAAGAGTGAATTCAGAAAATTTTTCTGCATCAGGCAACTGATGGAAATGTGTTATGAACACAAAGAATTATGGATGGCATTTTTGGATATATAGAGAAAGTGTTTGATGCCCAAAGAGAGAGAAAGTGTGGGAGGTTTTGAGAAATTTGGGCATAGAGGAACGTCTTGTGGAGAGAATTGAGAATATATGCACCAATACAGTGAGCAAAGTAAGAACAGCGATGGGGTTGATGGAGAGATTCAAAATAACATCAAGTTTGAGGCAAGAAGGCATCCTGTCACCACTACTATTCATAGCTGTCATGAATGATGTGCAATGTAGAGTAGTGGAACAACTTCATATTGTTCATATTGACAGGACCAGGTGAAAGTCATGCTCTTCACAGATGACCTCTTCATATGGGGAGAGAGCAGGGAACAAGTGCAACAGCAAGTTGATATATGGGCTAGTATGGCCAATGAATTTGGACTGGTGTTCAGTCAGGAGAAGAGTGAAGTAATGGTTCTAAAGAGGGTGGCGAGCCTGACTGATACATTATAATGGAAGGGAAAGAGCTAAAAATGGTTAACAACTTCAAGCATCTAAGAAGCACCATTACAAAGACTGGAGTGATAGACGAAGAAATAAGTAGAAGGATACAAATGGGCAGGAATTTCTATACAAGAGATCTGATCTGGAACAGGAACATACCACTGAAGTGTAAGAAGGCCTATTACTTACCAGTTGTGATGTATGCATCGGAAACTTGGACTATGAGAAAAAAGGATGAAAGCAGAATTCAGGAGGCAGAAATGAGATTTGTGAGGAGCATAGCCAAAAATACAAGATGCAACAAAATCAGGAATGATGTGATTAGGGAGAGAATTCAGGTTAAAAAACTCCAGAATAGGATTGAAAGGTTCCCTTTGAAATGGTTTGGACATGTCAAGAGGATGAACGAGAGGCATTTGCCAAGAAGAATGTTTGATTTACAATTAAGGGACAAAAGACCAAGGGGGAGACCAAGAATGAGATGGCAAGACATCATAAAGACCGATGTCATTCAAGAGAGGAGGAAATTGGAGTGAAATCAATGATGGAGAGAAATACACAGACAGGACATGGTGTCGAGGCTTCATACATCAACCGTGGAATAGCAGAACAATGACAGATGATGATGAGTGGCAAGAAAGCAAGGCTATACAGTATCAAAAAAAAAAAACCTTCCATATCACCTGTTCATCCCTTCCAATAGTTTTTATAGCTCTTTGTTGAATTTATTCAAACTATCCATTTCAACAACATACGGAAGTTTCTTCCAACAGTCAACCACCCACTGGTTGAAGGATGGTTTATTATCAGAACATCTATTGTGCAGCTATCCTACCTCAGTTTGAATTTATGAACTCTCATGTGCATAATCTGGGCAAGAGGAAAAATCCCATTGGCACTGAGCTTTCTAAATCCATTAAACAACTCAGTCAGATAATCGCTCAGTTGCCTAGTCTCCAAATGGTGCAATTTGCAGAATTGATGCCGTTCTTGATAAGACCACCAGTTTAATCCCCTTACCAATCTCATTGCCCTTCTATGCACCCATTCCAGCAGCTCCACATCCTTCTTAAAATGAGGCCTGCAGACCTATATGCAGTACTCAAGATGTGGCCTGACCATTTCCTTATACAATGGCATTATCACCTTTCTTATCCCTGCTAGCAAAATTCATGTATAACTGCCCTGGCAGCCTGTCTGCACTGCCCAGAGAACTTCATATTTGAACTTCAGTAATAACAGTAGTGTGGAGTCAACCTGGGATAACCACTCTGTCTTCTCCCATTCAACCATCCTTTTATCCAAAGCAGTTACTTTTCCTTAATACTGCACTGCTACGCTTTGTACAGGGTGGTGCATTATAGCCTTAGTTGCTAATGCGCCAATAAAACCCAACAACCAACCAGCTTTGTACAGGAAATCTTTTAATACTGTATTAAAATATTTTAATACAATATTAAAAGATTTCCTGAAATCATAGTATATGATATCCAAATTATTTTTCTAACCTGTGTTATTGCATCATAGTATTCTGTCAAATTGGTGAGACCAGATCACCCACTAACAAATCTGTGCTGTCACTGAAGTATATCAACACTCCTGACTCCTGTCTAGTGGTTTCTATTGCTTCTTTAACTAGTGACTCCATTATTTTGCCTGAACAGAAGTTATGCTAATAGTTCTGTAAATACTCATGTCACCCTTTGATCCCTCTTTGTGAATTAGATATAGAGTTACACATCTCCAGGCCATAGAGACTGTCCATAAATCCAGAGGTGCTCTGTTAATTATGGCTTAGGATTTTGCCTATCTCCTTTTCTGCCTCCCTTAATATAAATAGATAGATTATGTTAAGGTACTCCCACCTCAGGCAGCTTTTTTATGGTTAGCTTCAGTAATTTCTCCTTCATCCTCCTCTCAGTTATCATAGAATCATTTAGCTCCCTGTTTGAAAGACATGTGGCATTCTATTCCTTAAAGAATTCCTCATGAGTGAATGTAGATGCAAAATACTTATTAGTTTTTAAACAACTTGCAGGATCACGAACGGTTAATTCATCCTTATCTAGTGTACCAGTGTGATTCACATGTTTGCATGCATAACAAATTCTTTGCTGTTTTCCTTTGCATTCTTTGCCAAATATTTCCCATCTGTCCTAGCACGCCTAACGTCCTTTGTGACTTAATTGCAGACTAGTTTATATCTTCTATAGGCTTCTGTATCGCTTGATAATTTATATTCTTCCCACACATTTTTCTTTTCTGCCCCATATTTTCTTATAAGTTAATCTGAAATCCATTGAACAGTATTTCTTAGCGTGTAAAGCCTAGTAGCTTCTACAATTATTTCCGTGAATGCTTCTCATTTACAATTTTTTCATGGTATCATTATCAGTTTGTCCTCCTTTATGGAATTTAAAAACTGGCTAAGTCCTCTCCAGAAAAGAAATGCCCTTCTCTTTATCCTTAATGGCAGTTACATCTTATCGTAAATCTCGAATCATTACACAATGTGATCACTGCCACGTAGTGGTTCTTTTAAATGCAGATTTTTAATGCATGAATAATCACTGCTGATAATCAGATCAATAGTATACTCCCTTTTTTGCCTCTATAACATGCTGCTATAGAAAATAGCCATCCAATCCACAGACGTCTTGCTAGCGTGTTTGTGACCGATCCACAAGTTCCAGTCAATATCTAGCAAGTTAAAATCCCTCATTATAAAAAATTATGGTTTATTGGCCCACTGTGTTTCTAGTTTTTTGTTATACTCATCACAATAATTAGGCTTTTACACATTCTTACTTTAATGTTTAATATTCCCATTGCTTATACCAATGTTACCAATGTGAATCAGTTTGGTAAAACTGACAACATTGCACTAGCCATCACATCAACTGGCTGCACTGTCTTTGATTTAATATGCTTCTTAACTAAGAGCATAATCCTCCCTTCTCTCCGATGTCCCTACAGTGTTCACATTTGATAACTTAATGACTACTTTAAATTCCTAAAATTTATTTACTGTGCTCCTTAGCATTAGTGTACATGCACCTGTTCTTACTCTCCTTTACCCTATTACAACTTATGTATTTGCTCATTCCACGAGGACCACTAGCAGACCTTGAAATCCCCAACACATTGCTGTCCAGACTGATGTATGTTTCAGTAAAAGCAGTGCAAGATTAACTTTCACCTCTGCCTGTGGCTGTTGTTAATCTGTCAGTTTTTCTGTCATCCTGACTAGCAGTTTTCCAACCCACCTAACACTCTTGTCAGCATCGGCAAAAAAAACTTGCACCCAAATTACAGGAGAAACAGTACCTCCTGTTAAAAAGCCCAGATTTGTTCTAGGTTCAGACCTAAATGGTTAAGTGATGAACCGATTAACTTAGTGATCGAGAAGAAATATGCAGAGGATGATTATTAATTATCAAGGGACACAGAAGGTTATAGTGAGTACTAACAAGTCTGCAATCATGTGACTAATGGAGTTGGGTAATTGTGGCAATGGACTAAGGCAAATTATAGCAGTAGCAGTTCTTTGGTTATGTCAACACAAGAAGGAAAGGAATGAACTGTATTAGTCCACTTAATGTGAAAGTCATAATTATTGATGATCCACTTCATGTTGCTGAAAACATGATTATATACTTTGAATCTATTTTCACACGAAAAGAACTTTTTAGTGGTAGATACCAGAAGTATACCTATTTCTAACTGTTAGATAAACAATTCTCTGATAACTGAAAGGAGAGTGGAAGAGAAATTGCTGAAGGTAAAAGTAATTAAGTCAATTCATTTAATGAATTTTATCGAATTATATTTAAAAAAAGCAGGAAAAGAGGTAAGAAAACCTTTAGCCAAATTTGAGGACTTCCATACAGCACAGTGCCTGGGAGTTGATTATCAACTGTAGATATGCAAATGTCTCCTTCATTGACAAAATGAGAACAAAGAGTGATATGCATAATTACAGACCCATAAGCTTGACTGCTTTCCCAAGGATAATATTGATATCACTGGTTAAAGAAGTAATGTAGAATCATCTTAAACAATCATAAATATACAAAACAACAATAGGCCGAACACTAAGCCCTGGGGGATTCCACGAAGAGTAGTGTCCATTGATTACCACTCTGTCTTCTCCTACTCAGCCATCCTTTGTCCATTGTAACAACTTGCCCTTAATGCCATACTGCTCCAATTTGTACAGTAGTCTTTCATGTGCAACAGTATCAAAAGCTTTTGTGAATACGATATCAAAATTATTTTTTGCATCCCGTTTCTTTGTGACCCTGTCATAGTATCCAATCGAATTGGTCAGACAAGAGTTCCCATTAACAAACCCATGCTGTGTCTGAATTATTACTGCAGTCTTGTCTAAATGATCCTGTAGTGCTTCTTTAACCAGTGACGCCATTATTTTCCCTGTAACAGAACTCAAACTAACAGGTCTGTAAAGTGTCAACGTTTATCTCCCCTTTTTTAATTGGAGATACATTTGCACATCTCCAGTCCGTGGGGACTTCTTTTGCCACAGCCTTTAATATAACTGGATAGATCCCATCCATCTTTTCTTATAATTAACTTTAACAATTTTTTCTCCATTTTGCTCTCAGTTATTACAAAATCATTAAGCTCCCTGTTAGAGTGTGATAAATATCTGGCCCTCTCCTCCTTGAATAACTCCTTATGTGTGAATGTAGATGCAAAATATTCATTTATTTGTAGCTATCTTCGAATGCTCATCTACAGTCAAACCATTTATATCAAGTGGACCAATCTGATTCAATAGAGTTTATATAGCTAAAGAAGTCTGTGCTGTTTTTCTTTGCATCGCTTGCCTCATTTCCTTTGTGACTTGATTACAGAGTAGCTTTTATTTACCATAGGTTTCTGTTTCGACTGATTATTTATATGCATCCCATGCATTTTTCTTCTCTGCGTGAGTCTCATTAGTTCATCTTTCATCCATTTGGGCCTAAACCTAGAACAGTATTTCTTAGATGGAACAAAAAGCCTAATAGCTTCCAAAATTACTTCCTTGGATGCTTCCCATTTAGAATTTACTGTTGGTAACATAATCGATTCCCACTGTATAGATTTTAAAAACTGTCTCAGACCACCGTAGTCACCTTTTATGAAAGCAAAAACTCTTTCCTTTACCCCTGATTGGTAGTTACATCTTTAAGTAACCACAAATTCTTAATGTATGAATTCTATAAATTCTTAATGCATGAATGATAATTGATAACTGCTGATAACAAAATCTAGAGTGTTACTCCCTCTGGTTACCTCTCTAACATGCTACTGTAGAAAACAAACATACAATAAATTCACAAAAGTCTTGCTAGTGTGCAAGTGTCCAACCCACAAGTTCCAGTCAATATCTGGGAAGTTAAAATCCCCCATTATAAGACACTGATTTTCTGGCCCACTCTATTTCTCTGTATAATTATTCATTGTACTCATCAGAGTCATTAGGCCTATAATAAGCTCCTACCCTCATTTTTACTTTTGCAGTGCTTATGTCACACCAAACTGACTCAACATTGCACTGTCTACCTATGTCAATTGGATTCCCTTCCTTAGATTTTTGAGTCTCTTAACTAACAGCATAACCCTCCTCCTTTCCTATCCTGTATATCCTTTCTGTACACATTGTATTCCCCAAATTCCATGTGTCACACAGATACAAGGAATTTTACATTCCTTGTATCTGTGTGACACCATGTCTCCAATATCCCAACAATGTCCACCATTGATGTCTTGACCAGCACTTGAAATTCATCAAATTTATATACTATACTCGTAGCATTGGTGTATATGCCAGTATACATGCACCTGTTTTTACCCTTAGTTACTCTAACACATCCCATGTATTTACTTGTTTCATGACCCTAAAATCCCCTGTCAACTCGCTTTCTGGGCCGCTGCTCATTCCTTATAGAAGCATTGCAAGAATCAATTCCACATCTGTATTGTTATTCTGTTCGTCTGTGAATTCCCCCAAGCTAGCAGTTTTCCGACCCACCTAACATTTCCTCGATAGCATTAGCAAATATTCTTGCACCCTTTCTATTTAAGTGTATCCCATCCCTCTGGAAGCAGTCTCTACTATTTACAAGCACGGACCACGCTGAGGAAAATTCTACTCCACGAGCCTTGCACAATCTCTCCAGGGCAGAATCGATTAACAAGGCTCTCATCATATACTTCCTCCTATCGTGTCTGGGCAGTATTGCAGACACTTTCAAATTTAACCCTAACTCGCGTATTTTTTTCAACATTGACCTGTACCTGTTAAGTAAATCAGCATATCTCCTACACTTAATATCATTAGTTCCAACATGGTCAACGATATCACCTTTTGTGCCCCTAAAAGATATCTGCTTTACATCATAAACTTTTGTCCCTGGCTGACATACCCTGGTCCTATTCCACCTATTCTTTTTTGCACAATATATTTCTCATTTCTCTGACAAATTAGTCACCGACAATAACTAGCTGGGGCTTAGAGGGGAACAGGCATTCTGTGTTAATCAGACACTCGGTCTAAAACACCGATGGATCCAATATTTTTCTATTTCAGAAGATTTAGGAGAAGTCCGGTTGGCCTGCTTCCCTAAAATCCACTCATGCACACCTTTGATAGTAAGCCCTGTTACATCATTTAGGTCGCAACAAACATGTAGATTGGTTCTCTTCAAGACGCCTGGTCAGCATGAAGAGGAAAAGACCAAACCCTCCAACACATGACAGTAAGAC
The DNA here is from genome assembly GCF_048544385.1 of Mastigoproctus giganteus. NCBI lineage: Eukaryota > Metazoa > Arthropoda > Arachnida > Uropygi > Thelyphonidae > Mastigoproctus > Mastigoproctus giganteus. Next base: position 103,490,311 of record NC_143584.1, on the reverse strand, counting down.
GAAACAAATGGGCCTCAGTCCCCAGCGGCTTTCACTTCCCTCTTACTCCAGCGAGAGGATCATAGTCGAAGCACAGGGTGCTAAGAATCTCTGCCATGCACGGAAACTGAACTTGGCCTGTTACAACGTAAGATCCCTCATCGGTGAAGGCAGGATATTAGAGCTGGAAAAGAAATTAGAAAATATGAATTGGAATATCATCAGTTTGGCTGAAACAAGAAGAAGAAATAAATCATTTATAATTTTATCAAATGGAAATCTGCTGTACACCAATGGAAACAGTGAAAGGATTAAAGGTGGAGTTGGCTTTCTGGTCCATAAAGATATAAAAAACAACATTTTGGAATTCAAAAGCACATCACCAAGGGTGTCAAGACTAGTCTACTCATGATTTCTAAGAGGTACAAGCTGAAGGTTATACAAAGTTGTAATGATTTATGCACCAACATTGAGCCATGATGATGAAGAAATGTACACCGAAATTGAGAGTCTTCTAGATGAACAGAAAATTCACTACACTATCATTACGGGAACTGCAATGCTAAGGTTGAAAACAGACAAAACAGCGCAGAAAGGGGAACTATATGAAATTTTGGAATTGGTGAAAGACTTGTGGAATTTGCAGAATCTCGAGGAATGTCAGTAATGAACACTGTTTTCCAGAAAAGGGTGAACAGAAAGTGGACATGGAAGAGCCCAAATAGATTAACAACTAATGAAATCGACTTCATCATCACTAACAGAAAATATATTGTGAATGATGTTACTGTCCTGAACAAGGTAAATGTTGGAAGTGATCACAGAATGCTAAGATGCACACTTGATATAGATGTTAGAAAAAAAGGAAAAAACTGACTCGAGTAATTAATACAAAGGTCTTTGAGAGAACAGAAGAGGAGAAAAAGCAGAATGTATTGGAACTTAAGGACAAGTTTGAGCTTCTGCAGACTGCTCAGGACCAAGATATCGACAAGGAATATTACAACTTTCTGAAAGTGATAGAGCCCAAGAAACCTATAGGTAAAAAGAAATCCAAAGAAGAAAAAATTAGTTAAGAAACACTTGTCATGATGAACCAAAGGCGACAAATGAAGAGCAAGAAGTTTTGAAAAAAGCAATAATTAGGCTGCAATTTGACTACTGCATACACATTTGGAAACACTGCTTTAAATAGGACATGGGTATGTTGAAATGAATGTGCTGAGAAGAGCAAAAAGATTAGTCAATGACAGAAAAGGGGAAGCCTTCCAAGAGTAGACCTTCAGTTCTACAGATTGTAGCATGTGGAGCAGTATCTAGAAATCAGACATCAGTGAGGCGATCTTGCTGAAGTGTTTAAGGCTTTTAATCAGTTGAGTGAACTAATTGATGGAAGCATCCTTACTTTTTCTTGATTGACCACATAAGGGGATATGCAATTAAATGTATGTTTGCAAAATAGATGTTAAAAAAATTTTCTGGCAGTAAATAATTTATTGTTTGAACCAACTTTCATCTGATGTGAATGTTGACAATTTATATAAATTTAAAGAAGAGTTAGAAAAATTACACCAGTGAACAAAAATAATCTTAATTTTTTCCCTCCATCAAAAATGTACACATGCTGTCCAAAGTAGTTTTGTGTGCTGTTTCGATTGTTTCCTCAGTTTTTTCCAAGCATGTGTAGTTCTCATAATGAAACTGCTGATATCAGTACAAGTAAAATCACCATAAAAACTTGTGTGATATTATCACTCAAGTTATTTATTAATGATGTATTAAAAATGCCTAACACATTTCATGCACATAGTTAAAATAATATGGTTCACTATTATGAAGAAGGTATATGCAATTTATAAATATTGTGCAGGTGATTTCAAAAGGTTCTTCCAACCTGGCTATGTTGCCTTCCAACCTGGCTATGTTGGAAGGCAAATTGCTGCCAACCATTAGAGACCATTGCAACCTGCCAAATAACTGCATCTTTCAGGATGACTATGCTCCTTGTCATCAGGCAAAAAATGCAAGTAGGCACTTCTGTAGTTACTTTAGCTTCATTTCTGCATTAGAGGTTCGACAGTAATGTTTTTACATTTGTTACAGGTGGAAAAATGGTTGAAAGAACAGTTCATTACAACTCTTAGCTGGCCAAGAAACAGTGCGGACCTGAATCCTATAGAGAACTGTTGGTATCGTGTGGAATCTGCAGTTGCCAGAAAGAAACCAAAGACCCTTCGTGAACTTCAGGAAGTCATAATTCGTGTTTAGAACCACAAACTATCAGTTGATTATCTTCAGAAATTGATCTTGTCAATGCATTGATGATGTGCTGCTGTCGTCAGGGCCAGAGGCAGTTCAACTAAATATTAGTTTGCACCTGGTGAACTTTTCATTTTGTTTTCTATTTAAAATGATAAACTGAAGCAAATTGAGGGCTTTTGATAACATAATTTTGGCCATAATTGTCGTGTTTACCAAAACTGTTATATAAAGGTTGCAAATGCTCATTTTGCAATATTTTGAGAGCACCTGTCAAATATTACTTAGCTTTTCCTTAAAGATTAATAAATATCTTTTGTTTATATTTCTATTTGCGATGCTAGTCATTAATGTAACATACCATCGCGAAAACGGGTTAAAAATGTGAAATTCCTAGGTGATGCACTTTCTTTGAACACCAGTGTATGCACCAACACTTTACAACAACAGTGTTTATCATTCTTTTTTTTTTTATTATTATTTATGGCTGGAAACAAATTTCTGATGATAATATACTGGTTTGCTAACTTTTTATTAAACTTTACAGTAAAGCAACCAAAACCAAGAATAATCATTCTATTTTTTAATTTTAATTATTTCAATTTTTATTATTTCTAAGCTTAATCTCTGAATGCCATCCCCTTATGTGCCTTTGTGTGATGCACAACGTGTGCACCTGCATGTGGCGGCCCTGCCTCCTTGCATGCCTATTAACATACTTAGACCACTGTAGATATTCCATTGATCAGTGCTGTATCAAATTGCTTTGATTAGTATCTTAATATTATTTGTTTCCTTTAGATTGGGATTTACTCCTAGTTATTTAGCATAGTTAAAACAAGCAGATTGGCATGTGTACATTCATCTGAACAGATATCATCCATTGTGGTATTATGCACCAGTTCAGAAGAACCAGTGGTTAAAATTTATAGTCTGTCATTATCATAGCGATATTCGGTTTGTCACAGGAATATTGCTGTGATAATCAGACATTTTAATGGATGTGTTTATATTCAGTATCACTAGCATAGCCAAAGACTTAACAACTAAATTGAAACTTGTAATGGAACTAATATTCTATTGCAACCTTGACAAACAGAGTAGGTAATGAGGATGGAAATTACAATTATGTAAGAGAACACTTTAAACTTTTGCTGTGAGGAGTCAATGAAGAGGTAATGTGTACTTATGATAGTTCCTTCGATATCTGTATTTGATGTCATGGCAGAGCAGACCATACCATTTTACTGTAAGAATGTCACTAAAATTTGATTTCTTTTTGACAGTGAGACACTTTGATGTTTTTTCTAAGTGTTTGTTTTGTCTCGAAGAGAGCAGTTCGGCTTTATCTTTATCTTATTACCCTTTGTTGCATTCCATTTCATCATCTAAAGAATCCAGTCCGTGCTGTGGAAATTGGCATACTGTTATCATCAGGAATTTATCTCATTTATCTCATCACTTAATTCAGAGTCAGATAAACAGTGTTGTGCTTATTCTTCACTGAGAATCCAGTTATATTCATTTTACAAAATAACAGTGTGGTCTTTTGGCTAAATCCATATTATGGGTATGACAAATGTCATTGACTTTTCCCTTTTGTTCAAGCAGTCATTTAATCCATTCAAATAAATATACAAATAGCATGGTGCTCATGTCACCTTAGACAATCTTAGGTGCCCATGTCATCTTAGTCGTGCTTGTCACCTTAAGTAACACCCAAATCATAACTGGAATTTTCCTAAAAGGTTCCAGATCTCCTGACACTGTAGTTTGCAGAACAAAAGCTTTTCTTGGTAGGATCACCCTTTCATTCCCTTCATCAATCTCATTGCCATTATCTGCACCTGTTCCAGCAGCTCTACATCCTTCCTAAAGCCCCAAGTCCTGTAGGCAGTGGTCAAGATGCGGCCTAACCATCGCCTCATAAAAAGCAAAGTTCTTTTATATCGTTGACAAAACACCATGAGATGCCCTGGCAGCCTGTATGCATTGCTCAGAGAACTTCATATCTGATTGCACAATTATTTCCAGGTCTTTTTTCATTTTCGATTAGCCTGAATGGAGTACTGCACAGTTAGTATGTTAAGCAGGGATTGCTGTTTTCCGTAGCCAGTACCTTGCATTTTTCAACATTAAACGGCCTAACTCAGTTACTATCATTAACTGCTTTTCCTTGTTTGTGTCATCTGCAAGCTTAGAAATTAAGACTGATATCCCTTCATCAATGTCATTAATAAATAAAGAAAACAACAATGAGCCCTGCATTGAACACTTGGGCACTCCAAAATAACGTTATTCCATGAAGAGCAGTGTCCATTAGTAACCACTTTCTGTTTTCTCCCACTAATCCATCCTTTTATCCAGAGGTTGTCCTTAATGCCATGCATGCAGCTGCAATTTGTACAGCAATCTTTTTTGTTCAACAAGATCAAAACCTTTGTTGAAATTCGTGTATATATTAAAAATAATTTTTTTGCATCTAGGTCCTTTGTGACTGCATCATAGTATCCAATCATATTGGACAGACTAGACCCCCATTCCCTTTTAACAAATCCATGCTGTAGCCGTGGTATAATTACATTCCTGCCTACATGATTGTGCATTACTTTTTTAGAGAAATAGTGGGACAGTAAATCGGAATGTCTGATAATGGGGAATTTAACTCCCCAGATATTGACTGGAATGTGGGTTGATCACTTGCACACTAGTGAGTCTTTTGTGGATTTATTGGATGTTTCCTGCAGCAGCATATTCAAGAGACAACCAGAGGGAGTAATACTCTTGATCTGATTATGAGCAGTGATTATTCGTGCATTAAGAATTTGCAGATAAAGGAACCACTAGGTGGCTGTGATCACAATGTACTGGGATTTACTTAACCCTCCTATTGTGTTCGGGTCAGTATGACCCGGTTGCCTTCTTTTAATGCCAATAAATCCTATATTTATTTAAATATTTTGTTGCCTCTCTATGACTTTTACTAATTTACCCTAAACCTAGATTGACAAAAAAATTTTACAGTTAGTTTTTTTTTATGAATTTAATTGTTACACATTGTGAAAGGGTAATCCTACCAATGTGACCCGACGATCAGTTTTGTTAAAATTTAAGGAATGAGTAGTGAATTATTATCATAAATTATTGTATTTTATTAGTTTTGTTTTATTTTCATAGAAATAACTTGCATTACCACGTTTCTTGAACAAGTTTCAAAATGTGCGTTATGTTCATGCAGTGAACGACAAGGTGATGCTAGTGGGGGCTTGTTGGTGCCTTCTCGCATATATCTGCCAGTGTGCACTTGTATGTCAGTTTCTGGTAAACGTCAAGCTTGGTGCTACTCTGAGAGACAACATTAGGAAGAAATTGTTGAAGACTAAGAAATTGTTGTGCGCTAAGAGATCGTTGACAGACAGTGAAATTGAGATTCTTTTTTTGCTTCTTATGGTAATGATAGTACTTCTGAAGTAGAGGACCATTTGTCTGAAACAGAGGTGCATAGCAAATCGGATGATGAAGTAAACCTACAATTTCAGATGAAGCTGTTGTGGCTAATTACATAACCTCAAAAAATGGCAATATAGTGTGGAACTGCAACACACCTAATCAACAAGGAAGATTTTTGTCAGAAAATAATATTACATTGAATCCTGGACCAACAAGGTACACTATGTCTAAAACATATGATATAAAATTCTCCTACTGCTTATTTTTTATGCCAAAAATTGTAAACTTAATTTTGAAGATGTCAAATTTAGAAGGAAAAATAATTTATGGTGACCAGTTGCAAGAACTAACAGTAGTTGAATTAGAAGCATATTTTGGTCTAATGGATGGAAATGTAAGCCACCCTATATTCAGGGCAATGATGTCCCTACAATGATTCCATGTAATTTCACGAATAATTTGCTTTGATGATAAAGGAACCCGATCACAACGGCGCCAGACTGATAAATTAGCTGCCATATGGGACTTGTGGGATCAATGGGTTGCAATTCTACCTACGGTCTATAATGCTAATGAAAATATAACAGTAGATGAGCAACTGGTACCTTTTAGAGGCCGTTGCCCACTTAGCCAGCCAAATACGGAATCAAGATTTGGACTTTGTGATTCTGTAAACGCTTATGCATATAACATGCAAGTATACCTCGGAAAAAAAGGTGAACCTCCAGAAAAATGCCAAGGTAAAAAGAGTTGTGCTAGGCCTTACTTATGGTCTAAAGGGGCAAAACGTAACGTGTAATAATTTTTTTACATCTTACGAGCTAGGGCAGTTGCTATTGAAAAGAAATATTAACATGCTTGGCACTATTCGAAAAAATAAGCCTGAACTGCCAACTGAATTGGTCTGCAACAAGAAGGAAGTCCTTTTGTCAAAGTTCTACTTCAGCAATAATACAGCAGTAGTTTCTTATATTCCGAAACAGAATAAAAATGTGACACTCATGAGTACCTTCCACCACATTTCCGGTGTATGTGATAAAGATCATAAAAAAGCCGTTTATGATTTTAGATTACAATAAAACCGAAGGTTCTGTAGATACTTTAGACAAGTTGGTTATAACATACACATGCAGACAACAAACTAAAAGATGGCTAATGTCAATCTTTTATAATATGGACTTTTCTGCTTGCAATGCCTGTGTTCTGTGGTGTGAAGTAAATCCAACCTGTAATGCTGGCGAACTGGGTAATTCCTTGATTGCTCCCTTCCTGCAAGAAATAAAATACATTCTTTGAAGTATTCCTGCTGCTGAAATGGTTATCAGTCACGACCATCAACCAGCACTGCCAAAGCAAGGGAACAACCGACCACAAATAACTGTAAAAGATGTAATTTTTGTCCCTCTTCAAAGGATAACAAAACCAATATACTATGTTATAATTGCTCAAAATACATATGTAAAGCTCATGTATATTACTACTGCCAAGATTGTAAAAAACTAAATGTATGATATAAATTTCTATGTTTTTCAGATTTACATACGTAACAATTGTTTATCCATTACTGCCGTTCATAAACAAACTTTTGGTTAACAAATGCTACATATATTCTTATTTCTTTTATTATTTAGTAAACACATTATTGTCACATTAATAAAACGACACCCATAGATGCTCAGGTCATATTGACCTGAACACAATAAGTGTAACCAAAATGCAAACACAATTAGGAGGGTTAAAGACATAACTACCATTAGGGGTAAAGAGGAGGGTTTTTGTTTCTTAAAGGTGAGCACAGTGGTCTGAGACAGTTTTTACATTCTGTACAGTGGGATATAAACTCTAGAAAAAATGGAATGAATCAGGTTGGTCCACTTTATCGATGGTTTGAGTGTTGATGATCCTACTCAGATAGCTGACAAACTGAACGAGTATTTTGCATCTTCATTCACACAGGAGCAGTTATTCAAGGAGGAGAGGGCCAGATGTTTATCACACTCTAACAGGGAGTTAAATGATTTTGTTATAACTGAGAGCAAAGTGGAGAAAAAAATTGTTGAAATTAAACATAAGAAAGGCACTTGGGGTGGATGGGATCTATCCAGTTATATTAAAGGTGTTGGCAAAGGAAATAAGCAAGCCCTTATCCATAATTATGAGAGCATCCTTGGACTAAGGAGAGATGCCCACAGACTGGAGATGTGCAAATGTATCCCCAATTCACAAAGGGGGATCAAAGGGTGACACGAGTAATTACAGACCAGTTTAACTTCTGTTCCGAGTAAAATAATGGAGTCACTAGTTAAAGATGCATTGCAGGATCATCTAGACAAGACTGCAGCAATAATTCAGACAGCATGGGTTTGTTAAGGGAAAGTCTTGTCTGACAAATTTGATTGGATACTGTGATGTGGTTACAAAGGAACTGGATGCAAAAAATAATTTTGATATCATATACTTGGATTTCAGGAAAGCTTTTGATACTGTTGCACATGGAAGACTACTGTACAAATTGAAGTAGTATGACATTAAGGACAAGTTGCTGCAATAGATAAAAGGATAGTTGAGTGGGAGAAGACAGAGTGGTAACCTGTGGATAACTGCTCTTTGTGGGCTAATGTTATTAGTGTAGTCCACCAGGGTTCGGTGTTGGACCCATTATTTTGTATATTTATCAACAGAAATATTGATGAAGGTATATCAGACTTAATGTCCAAGTTTGCAGATTATACAAAAGTTGGCATTGTTGTTAATGACAGTAATGACAGTATGCTACTGCAACAGGATCTAGAAATGTTGGGCAGATGGGCTGAGAAGTGGCAACTGAAGCTAAACATTGACAAGTGTAAAGTACTGCATACGGGTAGCAGTAACCCCTGAGAAATGTACCAAATTACACTCAGAGAAGTGGAGAATGAAAAAGACCTGAGGGTAATTGTGCTGTCAGATATGACATTTTCTGAGCTGTACGGACAGGCTGCTAGAACAGGTCATAGGGTCTTGTCAATAATATAGTTATTTTGTTAGTAGGGAGAAGGAGGTGATTATTCCTTTGTATAAGGCAATGTCCAGGTCATGCCTTGAGTACTGCGTACAGGTCTGGAGTAGGGCTCACAATAGCAGTATTTTTATTTTATGATACTAGTACTAATACCGATATTCCAACAAAAAAAAAAAAAAAAAAAAAACATTTTTCGCAATAAATTTTGATGGCAATTAGGTGCAATAAAGTAAGGAAAAAATAAGTTACTTGAATTCATGTTTTAAATCAAACTTTTATTAAACATACAGTTATTCCAAAAACAAAAAATAAGCATCCATACTACCTGTCCGAATAAAGTGAGCTCTTAAGAAACTCAATAGTGTTATCATTTAAACTGGATCTAATTTTGATACATATTTAATTAGCATTTGTAAAATAATAAGAGAAGTTTACCTCAATATAATACGTAGAACACTTCAATTTTCGTTCCTGTGATCACAGCATACGGTCGAAAAGCGTTGCCACCTTCAGGAAGGAAAATCGTTTTGCATTTTTTTGTTAAATTTCTTTTAATTAATTTATTTAATTTTTAATTGCATTAGATTGATTTTTAATTATTTTTTACTGTAACGTAGGTCCCAAGTGCCAAGCGATTCTGTGATCAAGTGAATTTTTGCTCTGAATTAGCGCTCTTTCTTGAAGTAGAAATCGTTTCCTTATTTAAAGCATTTATTAACACACAATTAAATAATCCATAGTAAAGAAAGCAACTTTACTAGATTAAGAAGGAAAGCAGCCTTCTCTTTCCCTTTTATTTTCTGTTATATCTTAATTACTAACCTAGTGCTTGGTCACAGGGCGGCACTGCTCCCGCCTCCACGTGGCGGGGCCGGTAACCTGGAAGGGAAAAGCTCTCCCTTTCAGGGCGAAATGGAGCGAACTGACTCCAATACCCAGGAATCCACTGGGTCAACGGACCCGAAGAGAACTGATCCAAGATATGAGAAATCTAGTTCTTTCGGAGACACCTCTAAGGCAATCAGAAAAGGCGATAGAAATGAATCTGTCTCCACAAAGAGATTAAAAACTGACTCTCAAGATTTAATTTCTCCAACATATATTATTGTACACTCAAATACTGAGAAAGCGGTAGGACAATTGTCACCCTTTCTCATACAAAAGACTCTTGAGCGTTATGTCGGCACACCAAAACAAGTTAAAAGACTAAAATCAGGCGACATTTTGGTAGAAACGGCCAATGCTAAACACTCAGAAAAATTATTACAAATGACAACCTTTGCAGGAATACCAGTAACAGTATCCCCGCACAATACATTAAATACTTCAAAAGGTGTCATTACGGAATGGGACCTTCTAAATGTGCCCGAAGAGGAAATTCAAATGGAACTTCAGGAACAAGGAGTCATCAGTGTTAAAAGAATTACAATTAAAAAAGAAGGGATAATCACCCCCACCAGGAATCTGATACTCACTTTCAACACGCCTAAATCACCCAGATCAGTAAAAGCTGGATATCTACACTGCAATATAAGACCATACATCCCGAATCCTCTCCGTTGTTTCAACTGTCAGAAGTTTGGTCACTCACAGACAGTATGTAGAGGAAAATTAACATGTGGAAACTGTGGTTCGCAAGAACATGCCACTTCTACTTGCACAGCTGGAAACCATAAATGTGTAAATTGTAAAGGAGATCATACTGCATATTCAAGGGAGTGTGAAATTTGGAAGAAGGAAAAAATGATACAAAAATACAAAGCAGAAAATGGAGTTTCATATCAGGAAGCTAAAAAGGTAATTACAATAAATATAGCAAACAAACCTTCTTATGCACAGATTACCACAATCAAAAAGGCTCCGGAAATTAAACTACCCAATTCAAAATGTTGTGGCACACAAACGGATGTTACAATCCCCCCAGGAGAATCCATCTCAGAATGGGTTCGTGAGTTTTACAAACCACCTCCTTCACAAAAACAAGAAAAGATTATCAATACTCCTTTATCTTTCCCACCAGATAATTCAGAAAATGTAAGAAGAAAAGCAAACAAAGAAAAGATAGGTAGTACAGGAAAAAAGACTGCAGAACAAATGGACACGGATGCAAGAAACCAAGGAGAGGAACCAATTCTCGAAATCTTTACTGAAAAAGAAATGGATACGGGTAGACCCTATTTTTCAAAAAAAGACAAAAATAAATCAGCCCTAAGGAAGCAATCCGAGGGAACATCTAACCCCAAATGACAGATACGATTATCCAATGGAACTGTCGAGGTTTTCGCTCAAACACTAATGATGTTATAGATCTCATCACCCAGTACCACCCACTAAGTATCTGCCTACAAGAAACCTATTTAAAACCACAGGACAATAGTATAATCAAAAATTATATCACATATAGAAAGGATCGCATAACGAATGGAACAGCGAGAGGAGGAGTTGCAATACTAGTTAACAGACATGTCCCTTCCCAAACAATACCATTGAACACACCATTAGAAGCAGTTGCAACCCGTCTAGCAATAGGCTTCAATATTACCATAGCCTCAGTATATCTACCCCCTAATCAAGAATTCCGATTTAAGGATTTCGAAGAGCTGATCACTCAACTACCACCTCCATTCTGCATCTTAGGTGACCTAAATGGACATCACCCACTATGGGGGCGATCACAAAATAGACCAGAAGGGTAAGCAAATAGAAAAATTAATTGTTGAGAACAACCTAATGATTTTAAATGACGGCACACACACATATTTCCACCTTCCATCAAAAAGCAGTTCTGCAATAGACTTATCAATCTGTTCCCCAACACTGTTCCCTATGACTAAATGGAGCGTGCACGAGACTCCATTGAGCAGTGACCACTACCCCATTATTTTGAAAATCATGGAAAAAACGCCATGCCAAGCCAGTAGGCACACCAGATGGAAAATATATGATGCAGATTGGGAAACATTCAGGATACTAGCCAAGCTAGACCGCAACATTATTAAAAGAGAATCAGTACAAACATCAGTAGCCTATGTTACTGATAGTATGCTTCAAGCTGCGGAAAAGACAATACCTAAAACATCTTCTAACATCAGAATATATCCAAAACCATGGTGGAACAAAGAGTGCCAGGAAGCTAAAAAAGAAAGAAATAGAGCCTGGAACCTTTTTCGCAAAAACCCAACAACAGAAAATCTGATACAGTTCAAGAGAACCAGAGCCAAGGTCAGGAAAGTGCAAAAAATAAGCAAAAAAGCTGCTTGGATGAAATTTGCATCCACTATAACTATTTCCACACCAACTACACTTATCTGGAAAAAGATCAGAAGGATGACCAACAATTCTCAATTAAACCACTCTCCATTGCTAAATTGGAAGGGACAGTTGGTTACAAACACCTTAGATATAGTCAACGTGCTTGCTGAAAATTTTTCAAATACATCTGCTAATTGTACATACCCCACAGCTTTTAAAACGTACAAGAAAGAGGCCGAAAAAATAAAATTAAACTTTTCTACCAATCAGTGTGAACAATACAACTTGCCACTCACGGCAGCAGAACTAAAACAAACTCTGCTACAGGTGAAACACAGCGCAGTCGGTCCTGATGAAATCCATTATGCAATGGTACAACAATTAGATGAACAGTCCCAATTAGCCCTGTTAGATCTATACAACAAAATATACCTTGAAAATTCTTTCCCAAACAAATGGCACCACTCAATAATACTAGCTTTCCCAAAACAGGGAAAAGATCTCTCAGACCCACAGAACTACCGTCCCATAGCTTTGACCAGCTGCTTAGGCAAGATCTTAGAGAAAATGGTCAACAATAGACTAACATGGTATCTAGAAAATAATAATCTTCCCAACCCAGAACAATTTGGCTTTAGAAAAAATCGCTGTACCTTGGATGTACTTATACAACTGGAAAATCAAGTAAGAAATGCTTTTCTCAGGAAACAACACCAAGTCATGGTTAATTTTGATATCCAAAAGGCATATGATACCACGTGGCGATATGGTATACTTAAAAGGTTACACCAACTTGGCCTTAGAGGACATCTACCCCTCTACATATACAATTTCCTTAAGAATCGGACCTTCCAAGTTCGAATGAACAATACACTTTCCAATATATTTTATCAAGAAGAAGGGGTCCCTCAAGGATCTGTACTTAGTGCCACACTTTTTGCAGTCCACTTCAGCACAATAATAGAACAAATCCCAAACAATATCTTTACAACAGTTTATGCTGATGATTTCAGCATTTCTTATCAAGCGCAGCATATGAGAACAATAGAACGGCAATTGCAAGTAGCCATTAACAGAGTCATAAAATGGACAGAAAGAAATGGATATAGAATATCGGTACAAAAGACTGCATGTATACATTTCTGCAGAAAAAGGAATCTCCATCCTGACCCAGAACTCAGGCTGAAAGAACAGATCATCGCAGTTAAAAATAGTGTCCGTTTCTTAGGATTAGTTTTTGACAAAAAACTGACTTTCCTAGAGCATATCAGTCACATAAGAGTCCACTGTTTGAAGAAAATGAACATCTTGAAGGTCCTATCCGCTATATCCTGGGGAGCAGACAGGACAATCCTACTACGTTTATATCGCCTTCTCATTCGGTCTAAGCTAGACTATGGTGCCCCAGTCTATGACTCGGCAAGACCTAGTGCCCTTAGATGGCTCGACCCGGTACATCACTGCGCACTACGTTTAGCCCTTGGAGCTTTCCGCACCTCACCTGTGCAGAGCCTGTACGCCGAAGCTCAAGAACCTCCTCTGCAAATCAGAAGACAAAATCAATTACTCTCTTATGCAGCTAAAATAAAATCCTTACCAGATCACCCTCTACAGAAAACTCTTTTTGCTTCTGAATGGGAACAACATTATCAGCAACAACAAAGAATCAATAAACCTGCGAATGTGAGATTAAAAAACCTTCTTCTCAGTAGAGAGCTTAACCTAGATAACATAAATCCGCTGACGAAGCAGTCTACTCCACCATGGACAATCAGACAATCCTTATGTGACTCCTCCTTCCACATTTCGAGCAAACAAATCCTTTCGCATATAAACCATCAACAGCTGCATGCTGCTTATAAGGCACAATTTTCAGATCATTGCTTTCTATATACAGATGGATCCAAAACTGATTCTCATGTGGGAGCGGCACTTTACTTTTCTGACATCACATTGGCCCAAAAACTTCCAAAAGACTGTAGCATTTATACCGCAGAACTGCAAGCCATTATGTTAGCACTAGACGAAATCGACCATTCAAGTTTTCAAAACAGCATAATTTTTACTGACTCCCGTAGTTCCATGATGGCAATACAAAATATCAGCTCTAACAAACATCCTCTACAACAGCAGATTCAATACAAAATATCAAGACTCCTTGAACAACAACGTAACATTAGATTTTGCTGGATCCCAAGCCATGTCGGAATACATGGAAACGAACAAGCAGACAGAGCTGCCAAAGAAGCTAACAACAATATTCCTGCATCAGAATATATCCCTTTCTCAGACTATAAACACGTTATTGATCACAGTGGGATACATCACTGGCAGCAGCAATGGCAAGTACTTACCACTAACAAATTGCATCAGATTAAAAGATTACTCCAACCATGGAAATCCAGCATTCAGAAAAATAGACGCGATGAAGTGATACTTGCTAGGTTAAGGATAGGACACACGTATTTCAGTCACTCTTATCTTTTGCGAGGAGAGGATCCCCCTCTATGCCCTATCTGTCACATACAACAAACAGTAGAACATGTACTGATTACTTGTCCAGCTTTTGCAGATGAGCGCCGAAACTCCTTCAAAGAGCTAAACAAACATCACTCCCTCACTCTCAAAACCATACTGGAAGATAGGAAAAATATAGCAGATGTTTTTCAGTTCCTCAAAAAAATAAATTACTACAATCAAATATAAGACTAAATATTATTTCTAAAGCAAGCTATAGTCATTCTCTGTTACTCTTGGAAATCATTAGCAGCAATATATGAATTAAAACAAAACCATTATATAAAATAAAATTTTACAGGCGCATTTTAGCCGCAGTAGCTCTTGCGCCAAGAATTCTTAAAACAAACCAAACCAAAACTGTAACGTAAGATTTTTGATTTTTTCATTTTAATTGCTGGAGAGTATCATACGGAAGTGTTCTACATATCATATTGTGGTGAACTTCTCTTATTATTTTATAAATAGTGATATCAACGTGGAATGTATTGAGCATTACTGCTCTGGTTCATACTATCATATTTAATTAGCGGCAGAAAAGTCCTTTTGGATTCTGTGCTGGTTGGTGCTTTGTGATGAGATAGTTTTAGACAAAATCTTATTTCCTTTTTGATTTTTTATGCCACTATATCCGTATTAAGGAAAGAAAGGGACTGATGGTTAAGCTTGGGGAAGGGTTATTTATTTATTTATTAATTTTTATTTTCCTGTACCTTAGTATTGCTGTCAGTGGCTATTGTTATGATTTTCCGTACAGCAGCTCCCTTCCAAGCACTAAGCCCCACAAGCTACCTGACTGCGTTAAAAAATGAGAATTTCCAGGAGCTGAGAGATATTCTCCCCCCTCCCACACACACGAGTATATATATTATATATCGTATACATATTATATGTGAGGTGTCAGTTTCTCAAGAGCAATGACACAAATATAAAACAAAAGTCATTTATCATACAAAATACTTACAATATATAACTAGTGTTCATTTACATCTAATCTATTCATTTTTCTCATTTAATCTGTTAATACATGCTATCATTTCCATTAAATTTCTCTCAATTAACAATCTCAACTCTCTCTACAGCTTTAAACACTAAACTAATTCAATCTTAATCATTTCTTCATATTTCTCTTAATCAGCAGTATCAGTTCCCTTCACAACAGCAATCCATAAGTCACTAACTTAATGCTAACAATTCCATGTAATCTCTCTTAATTTAGCAATATCCAATTTTCTTTGCAACTTCAACCAATAAACCAACTCAGTACTAAACATTTCCTTATTTCTTGTGTTTCTTCAACTTCACAACCTTACTCTAAAATAATCTCCAACTTTATCTAAGTACCATTTCCAAAACAACACAGTTCAGAGGACTTATCTTCCTTCTCTTTCACGGTGGGATTCCTTTGTGCGAGTTCCTTCCACAGAGTGTGGTGATCTCTCTCTCTCTCTCTCTCTCTCTCTCTCTCTCTCTTCCCCCCCCCCTTAGAGAGTAGTAAATAAGACAGTACTGGAAGAGCTCTACAGCAGAGATGCAGAGTTGATCTCTGCTGTAGAGCTCTTCCAGTACTGTCTTATTTCAGGATTTCAAGAACGGTTCTCTGTTAATACTGAAGTAAATTACAACAGCAGTAGTAGAAGCCAGAGCACTATCTGACTGGCTTGTTATTCAACTTCCGGATTAACTTCTAGCACAGGAACATACCCGCCGGAACCCTTCACTATATAACGGGACACTCCCAGAATTGGAACTACCATTGGAAGTCTGTAACCCCTCCGAACAACATCCACCAAACACAAACCCCTCTTTTGGTGCAAACACCTTATTTATTTCCTTCTCATTTATTTATTTATTTATTGAATTGATTGTAAGTTACAATCGCCCCTTGTACTATTTTTTATACACAAGTTATGTGCAAAGCCCAGAGGGGTTTGCACACCTTTACGTATCTCCCCCTATCTAATTTAAACCTGACCCGATCACGGTGTTATTCTTTAAACTCACTATTCTTCCTTTGGTGGGAAAAACAGAATATTTTTCCCACAGAATGAAACGCTTTCATCTTTTACCTCAAGATCATGTGTTCACAATACCTTTGAACTGCTCCATACCAACACCCTTTCCCAAAATGCTGTGTCACATCCTCAAGTAGCAGTGTTATAGAGGGATTAAACTATTGTTTAGAAGCTTTTAATTTTATCCCTTCCACACTTGCCGTACCTTTGTTCACGATATTCCTTAATTTTACTACCAGGCCTACTGCCAATAATTGAAATATTTTCGTAATGATGTTTTCGTTATTTCTTAAGTGCTTTACTTCCCCACACACACGCACTCTACTTACTAAGAGAAATATATTTGTAAGGTTTTATGTCTTACAGTTTCCTGTCATTTTCAGGTTCAGGTTTCATTTGTACTGTGCATAACAGTCCCTTATTTGCAAATTCAGCAGTACTAATGATTTATTGTTGTCAATTTTATAACCTTTATGTGAATAAATCATAAACAATTATTTTTTAAATTAGTACCAAAAAATCGGTATTTTTGTATCAATACTGGGATTTGATTACTGGAAAAAAATGACCGGGATCCCAATATTTGAGATCCCGGAATCTCGGTATTGTAAGCCCTAGTCTGGAGGCCTCATTTTAGAAAGGATGTAAAGTTGCTAGAACGAGTACAGAGAAGGACAGTGCGATTGGTGAGAGGAAAGGAGGAATGCTCTTACCAAGCAATACTAATACTACTAATACTAACCCAAAAAACAAAACTTATAAAGAAAGGCTTGCATTAGCATTAGTAGAGGCATTTGATGCAAGAAAGCAAGCTTATGCAGCATCAGAAACCCCTCTGTTCGTTCAAAATACCTGTCCAGCTGAGCCTTAAACTTATTTAGGCTATCAACCTCCACTACAAGGGATGGAAGTCTGTTCCACCAACCAACCACCCGCTGGCTAAAGGCAAATTTCCGCACGTCTATCCTACATCTGTCTTTCCTCAATTTGAATTATGCCCTCTCAGGTGATTATTCTGAGCGAGAGGAAGAATCCCAATAGCATTGAGCATGCTCACACCATTCAAGGCTTTATACACCTCTATCAGATCACCTCACTGGTGCCTAGTCTCCAGACACTGTAATTTGCAAAACTTAAGCCTTTCTTCGTAAGAGCACCCCTTTGTTCCATTCACTAATCTTGTTACCCTTCTCTGTACTCGTTCCAGCAGCTCTACATCCTTCTTGAATTGAGGCCTCCAGACCTGTATACAGTACTCTAGGTGTGGCCTGACCATTGCCTTATACAAGGGAATAATCACCTCCCTATCCCGGCTGGAAAAATTCCTGTATATCATTGACAATACTCCATGAGCTACTCTTGCAGCCCGTCTGCACTGCTCAGAGAACTTCATATCTGCCTGCACAACCACCCCCAAGTCCCTTTCATTCTCTACCACTGTCAGTGTAGTACCACAGAGTTGATAGTTGCTCTGAGGTTGCTGTTTCCCATGTGTAGTACTTTACATTTGTCAATGTTAAACTTCATTTGCCACCTCTCAGCCCATCTGCTCAACCTTTCCAGATCCTGTTGCAGCAGCATAGTGTCAGTAGTGTCCTTGACAACCCTGCCAACCTTTGTATCATCTGCAGACTTGGACATTAAGCTTGATATACCATCATCAATTATCATTTATAAATACAGAAAACAATAATGGACCCAACACTGAGCCCTGAGGGACTCCACTAATAACATTAGTCCACGATGAGCAGTGTCCATTGATTACCACTCTCTGTCTTCTCCCCCTCAACCACCCCTTTATCCATAGCAGCAATTTGCCTCCAATGTCACACTGCTCCAATTTGTGTAGCAGTCTTCCATATGCAACAGTATCAAAAGCCTTTCTAAGATCCAAGTATATAATATCAAAGCTATTCCCTGCATCCAGTTCTTTTGTGACTGCATCATAGTATCCAATCAAATTGGTCAGGCAAGACTTCCCCTTAACAAAACCATGCTGTGTCCGAGCTATAACTGAAGTCTTGTCTAAATGATCCTGCAGTGCTTCTTTAACTAGTGCCTCCATTAATTTTCCTGGAACAGAAGTTAAACTCACAGGTCTATAATTACTTGTGTCAGCCTTTGATCCTCCTTTGTGAATTGGGGTCACATTTGCACATTTCCAGTCTATGGGTACCTCCCCTGAGTCCAAGGAAGCTCTCATAATTATGGCTAAGGGTTTGCTTACTTCCTTTGCTGCCTCCTTTAATATAACTGGATAGATCCCATCCACCCCAGGTGCCTTTCTTGTGTTTATCTTCAACAGTTTCTCCTCCACTTTACTCCCAGTTATTTCAAGATTCTGTAGCTTACTGCTAGAGTTGAATACACCTCTGGCATTCCCCTTGCTGAATAACTCCTCATGTGTGAATGTCGATGCAAAATATTCATTTAGTTTGTTAGCTACCTGAGCAGGATCATCAACAGTTGACCCATCAATATCAAGTGGACCAATCTGATTCATCCCCTTCCTTCTGGAGTTTACATAAGTAAAGAACTCTTTGCTGTTTTTCTTTGCATCCCTTGCCAAGGATTTCTCGTAATCTGCCTTCGCCTGCCTAACCTCCTTTGTAACTTGGTTGCATATCAACTTGTATCTATCATAGGCTTCTGTGTCATGTGTTAATTTGTAAGTATCCCATGCATTTTTCTTCTCTGCCATATGCCTCATTAGTTCATCTGACATCCATTTTGGCCTAAACCTTGAACAATATTTCTTATTTGGTATGTAAAGCCTAGTAGCTTCCAAGATAAGGTCTTTGAATGCTTCCCATTTTGAATTTGCTGTTGGTAACATCATCAGAACAAATTCTGCAAATTGCAGCATTTGGAGACCAGGCACCTGTGAAGTGACCTGATTCGGGTGTATAAGGGCTTGAACGGGTTGAGCAGGCTCGCTCAATGCTGATAGGATTCTTCCTCTTGCTTAGATTACGAACGTGAGGGAGCATAAATTCAAATTGAGAAAGGTTGGTTGTAGAAAGGATGTTTGGAAATTTGCCTTTAGCCAATGGATGGCTGATTTTTTTTTTTTTTTTTTTATTAGTAAATTAATAAGAGGAGTTTACCTCAATATAGTACGTGGAACACTTCCGTATGATACCCTCCAGAAATTAAAAATTAATACAATCGATACACACAATTATGGGAGATTTTTTGAATGGCTTACGTTTTAATTTCTGGAGGGTATCATACGGAAGTGTTCCACGTACTATATTGAGGTAAACTCCTCTTATTAATTTACTAATATTATTATCAACGTAGAACATATTGAGTATTACAGCTCTGATTCATACTATCTAAATTTTTTTTTTTATGAAAACTCCAAACACAAAAGGTATCAAAACCTATAGTACTTAGTACCGTGCATGGGTTGAAGGAGAAGTATGGGGGGAGGGGAGTGCCGGAGACTTTTCTCTAGAGACTAAACATGGGTTTCACCACTTCAAGCCTCCAATAAGCAAAGTGGTCGTATTTCACCGGTTGATGAAAGTCATCTACCACCTTAGATTGCTGGAACAATCTTCTATCTGTCATTGTGGAAGTGGACAGCTTAAAGAAATTCAAGGAAGAACTGGAGAAACTTTCAGAGTGAATGGTTTGTGTGAAATGGGATTTTTTTTTTGGCTGGTGCTGTGTATGCTTGCTTTTTTGTATCATATGCCTCTACTAATGGTAACCAGGCATTCCATTATTTTTCCTGAATATAAGTTAAGCCAACGAGTCTGTAATTAATCATGTCACCTTTTGATCCCCCTGTTGATAAATTCATACATCTCATGTCCACAGGAACCTTGCCTGAATCCAAAGATTCCCCCCCCCCATTGTTAATTGCTGATAAATTCATACATCTCCAGTCCATAGGGACCTTCCCTGAATCCAACGGTGCTTTCATAATCGTGGCTATAGGTTTGCTTATCTCCTTTTCTGCCTCCCTATATTTAATTGGATAGATCCCACCCCAAGTGCCTTTTTATGTTAAGTTTTAACAATTTCTCTTCCATTTTCCTCTCAAAATGGAATGGTGATCACAAAATCATTTAGCTCCTCATTAGATTATGAACTGCTGCCATTCTCCACCCAAAGAAATTTTCATGTGTGAATGTAGATGCAGAATGACTATTCAGTTTGTCAACAACCTGAGCAGCCATCATCAACAGTTAAACCATTGACATCAAGTAGACTAGTGTGATTCACCCCTTTTATTATTTAACATAAGTAGAAATTTTTTTTCTGCTTTTTTTGCATTCTTTGCTAAAGACTTCTCTTAATCTGAGACCTCTTCAGAGACTTCTCTTTTAAGTAAATCCCACATCAGCATACTGCTAGAGGATCTTTACTAGCAGGTTCTTAATGCATGAAGAATCGCTGCTGATAATCGGATCAAGGGTGTTGCTTCCTCTTTTTGCCTCTTTAACATGCTGCTGTAGAAAACAGTAATCCAGTAAATCTACACATCTGGAAAGTTGAAATTCTCAATTGTAAGATATTCTGATTTACTGGGCCACTCTGTTTCTTTTTATTGTTTGTTATATGCATCACAGTCATTAGGCCTATAACGCCTCCTCTCATTTTTATTTTCTCAGTACTTATATCATGCAAAACTGACTAACATTGCACTAGACCCGATATCAACTGATTGCGCTGCCTAAGATATAATCTGCTTCTTAACTAATAGCATAACACCCCGCCCATCCTCTATCCTTTATGTAAATATTGTACTCTTGCTATTCAAATTATACATTTCTTACATCTGAGTAACACTATTTTTCCAATATCCCCACAATGTCTGCATTTCATGATTATATGAGTACTTGAAATTCATCAAATGTACTATGGTCATAGCTTTAGTGTACATGCAATTATATACACACACACACACACACACACACACGTTCTTACTCTTAGTTACCCTTACACAGCTCATGTATTTACTTGTTCCATGATGACCTGCAGCAGGGTTTGAAATCCCTGACTCTGCTTTCCAGGCTGCTGCACTTTCCAGTAGAAGCGGTGCAGGAATTACTTACACCTCTGCCCTGCAGCTCAGGTAATCAATCGGTTTTCTGACCCACCTGACACTGCCTCGATAGCATCAACAAATATTCTTGCACCCCTTCGGTTTGTGTATCCCATTTCTATAACAAGTCTCTCCTGTTAACAAGCACAAATTTTTACACTTTCTGATTTTATCTGGAACTGCTTTATAATCAAAATATTAAATTATCAAATAACAAGGATATAGATATATTCTAGTAATTGTATATTAGCATTAGCAAGGGCACGTGATGCAAGAATCAGGAAAACACACACACACTTCTCAATTCACCCATCTACTCGAGGCGCCTCCATAGCCAGGTGGGCAGGAGCAGTAGTGCATAGCACACGCTTCTTGATTAGACCGGGGTTCGAGAACGTGACCACCAAATATGGAGGGTGCAGAAAGGTCAGGGAATGACCACCGCATATCCCATAGCAATATCGCCTTAGTTGCTAATGCTCCTAAAAACCAAAAATAACCATCTACTCGCTCCAGATGTTTGTCTAGTTCTGCCTTGAATCTGTTTAAGCTATCAACTTCTACAATGACAGATGGAAGTTTGTTCCAATCAATCAACCACCCGCTGGCTAAAGGCAAACTTCTGCACATATATCCTACAACTGTCTTTTCTCAATTTGAATTTATGCCCTCTCAGGCGATTATTCTGAGCAAGAGGAGGAATCCCATGAGCATTGAGCATGCTCAAACCATTCATGGCTTTATACACCTCAATCAGATCAACTCATAATTGCCTAGTCTCCAGACACTGTAATTTGCAAAACTTAAGCCTTTCTTCATAAGAGCAACCCTTTGTTCCATTCACTAATCTTACTGCCCTCCTCTGTGTTCCATTAGCTCTACATCCTTCTTAAAATGAGGCCTCAGGACCTGTATACAGTACTCAAGGTGTGGCCTGACCATTGCCTTATAAAGGGGGATAATCACCTCCTTATCCCTGCTAGAAAAATTCCTGTATATCATTGACAAAACACCATGAGCTACTCTCCCACACCATCTTGCACTGCTCAGAAAACTTCATATCTGCCTGCACAATTACCCCATGTCCTTTTCACTCTCTACCACTGTCAGTGTAGTGCTACACAGTTGACACGTTACTCTGGGGTTACTACTACCCATATGCAGTACTTTACATTTGTCAACGTTAAACTTCAGTTGCCACCTCTCAGCCCATCTGCTCAACTTTTCTAGATCCTGTTGCAGCAGCACACTGTCATTAACAACCCTGCCGAATTTCATATCGTCTGCAAACTTGGACATTAAGCTTGATATACCATCATCAGTATCATTAATGAATACAGAAAACACCAATGGACCCAACACTGAACCCTGGGGAACTCCATTAATGACATTAGTCCATGAAGAGCAGTGTTCATTGAATACCAATCTCTGTCTTCTCCCACTCAACCATCCCTTTATCCATAGCAGCAATTTGCCTCCAATGCCACATGGCTCCAATTTTTGCAGCAGTCTACCATGTGCAACAGTATCAAAAGCCTTTGTAAGATCCAAATATATGATATCAAAATTATTCTTTGCATCCAGTTCCTTTGTGACTGTATCATAGTATCCAATCAAATTGGTCAGACAAGACTTCTCCTTAACAAACTCATAGCTAGAACTGAAGTCTTGTCTAGATGATCCTGCAATGCTTCTTTAACCAGTGCCTCCATTAATTTCCTTGTAACAGAAGTTAAACTAACAGGTCTGTAATTACCTGTCTCCCCTTTGATCCTCCTTTGTGGATTGGGATCAGATTTGCACATCTCCAGTCCATGGGTACCTCCCTTGATTCCACGGAAGCTCTCATAATTATGGCTGTGGTTTGTTTACTTCCTTTAATATAACTGGATAGATTCCATCCACCCCAAGTGCCTTTCTGTTTATCTTCAACAATTTCTCCTCCACTTTACTCAGTTATTACAAGATTATCTAGCTTACTGTCAGAGTTAAATACATCTCTGGCATTCCCCTCCCTGAATAACTCCTCATGTGTGAATGTAGATGCAAAATATTCATTTAGTTTGTTAGCTACCTGAGGAGGATCATCAACAGTTAAACCAGCAATATCAAGTGGACCAATCTAATTCATCCTCTTCCTTCTAGAGTTTACATAATTAATGAACTCTTTGCATCCTTTGCCAAAGATTTCTTGTAATCTACCTTTGCCTGCCTAACCTTCTTGGTGACTTAGTTCAGACTAACTTATATCTATCATCAGCTTCTGTGTCACCTGTTAATTTATATGTATCCCATGCAGTGGTGGGCTATAGTGGGCTTGCGAGAGCCAATTGTTATTTTTTTTTTAAATTTGCGAGCCCATTGTTGAAAAGATTATTTATTTTACAAACGAAATCTTAAATTTAATAAATGAGTATCCAGAGCCGGAATTACAGTGGGGTAAGCACAGCCCCATTCCCAGCATTTTAATGGCACAATCGAACAGTTATGTATTTTAAAATTGCTTCATTTTTGAGTTAAAGTTAGCTAAGAATTATTTTACATAGCGAATTTTTTTGAATTCCCTTTGATTTCTACGGAAACATTTAAAATAATTTCCATAGAAAAACGAATTATGAGAGACAACTTTGTATGCATTGTTCTCACCTCTGGCCTTTAGGCAATTAGAAAGTGCGAATTAAGGGTGAAAGGAATTACCATTCCACAATGTTTGGTAGTGTCCGTAAAACCTATGGAGCCACATTCCGAGAAGTCCCACTAGTTAATATGCTTTCCATTATCTAGTCAGAGGATTAAAAATATTCCCGACACGGATAATAGCCTCTGGTCAACCTGTGTTATAGTTCCCCTTTATTCCGACAAGAAGTCATATGTTTTTCGGAGAAGTGAGTGATCCACACGTTTCAGCAAATTTATACTGTCTATATTTACATGGTCACAGTAGCTGAATATCTGAGTGATTCCGATATTTTGCACAGTATTCAAAGAATTAGTGGCAGTAGCGATGTCAAGGTGACGGCGATGAATGAGACAACTTTGAGGTAAAGTTTCCGAAGATGAAATGTTGGCAGATTTGGAAACCACATCGAGGTTTTCACTGCGAAGAAAATGTTCCAAAATATAATGGCATGCAGACAATAATTTAAAAAAAAAAAAAAAAAAAACTGTATTGCATTATGTCAGCAATCTCCAATTAAGGATTATTGCTAAAGTACTTGATGTGGAAACTACTGCATAAAGATCGGTCGTGTGTTCGGGCCACGATGGGCAGTTTGCAACTTGCGGACGACAATATGAGAAAACAAAATTAAATATTTATTTTTTTAATGCTAAAATAATGACAGTATACAATTATTTGACAAACACCACATTTGCTGACAGTAATCACAGTTTAATTATATCAAAATCACAAATTAAATTTGCAAAAAATCATACAAATTATAATCAAACATTTAACTATTATAATAATAGGCCTGAAGTAGCCGAGTGGTCAGAAACAAGAGTGCATAGCACACGTTCCTTGAGTTTACCGGGGTTCAAGCTCGTGACTAGTAAATAGGGTAAATATTTGTACTGACAATTTATTGTAAACTCTACTGACTTGGTTGTCGTGTCGGAGTATAAACAGAAAATTTATTTAATTTTAATATACTTAAATAATCTTAATAATACTTAAAGGCTAAACTCCATTATTTGGGTAACACTTGTCTCCGTGGAGTATGCGTTGTCGTAGATCGGATTGATTCTACGGTCGAATTTTGTGATTCAGTGAAGGTGCTTTCTTTCTCATTGATTTGTGTCTTTTTCAGATGGGTTTTAGCTGAGGTAGGGTGTTCCCCGCCATCCAGCTGTTTTAAAATCGGTAAAGGAGTTCGCGATTTGAAAACATCGTCAGGTGGGGGGGAAACACCCTAGGCATATCAACGTAGGAGGATAGTGAGCGGCGAAAGCAGTGACTGGCACCTGTCAATCACTAATCTGGAGTTTTACCTACTTAAATAATCTTATTATAATAATAACAAGAAAATGGAACATTTTTACCAGGGATATTTTTTTTTCCGGGATTCGTTTGGGTAGCTTGTAGCTTGCGGATGGCAATTGAGGGTTAGAGGGATATCCCGCTTTGTTCTCCATTCCAACTTCGTGTCCGTGGCAAGACGGTGAAACACGAATAAGAAATTTAAGTTTTCTGATAAAATATGAAATAATAATTAACGATTTTAGGGATTTTGACGAAGACAGTTAATCTTTAAAATCGATTAAAATTTAAGAAGCTAGAAATATCTTTGAAACCATTACGATTAGCAGGGCTGAAGCTGAGCGAGCTTTCAGCGTAATGAATAATATTGTGACAAATAAACACATTGTAGATTATGAAGACCATACATCTAAATGGAAAACCATTGCTTCAATTTGATCCAGATCGTTACGTCAAATCATCACTCAGCTATTGAGAAAAGCATAAGATCGACAACAAATATTAATAAAGAAGTAAACTATATATGGCAATTTTCAGAATAAATTTTTCTGGAATATTTGTATAATATTTTTTTCATGTAATCTGTGATTTTTCTGTACCTTTTCCAGAAGAGTTTGTTTTTTATGTAATATTTGTTTTTATATTGTAGAGTGTTTTGTGATAGTTTTTGTTATTTGTGATATGGAAAATATTTTGTGTTATTTTTTATTCGCAATATTAAAATTTTATCACGAAAAAAAAAAAATGTATCCAATATATTTCCTTAGTTTTAAAAAAAAGA
Organism: Mastigoproctus giganteus; assembly: GCF_048544385.1. Lineage (NCBI taxonomy): Eukaryota > Metazoa > Arthropoda > Arachnida > Uropygi > Thelyphonidae > Mastigoproctus > Mastigoproctus giganteus. Next base: position 103,464,019 of record NC_143584.1, on the reverse strand, counting down.
GAGACGGATAAAAAAAAAAAGTGGCGCGTGTGCCAAGCACGCGTGGTAGATGGTTTTATGTGAATCCTTTGCGTTTCTTTTAGGTATTTCGATTTGTATATTGATTACGAAATAAAAGAGCTTTTGTATTGTAAATATTTTATTCAACATTCGCAGATTTTCATAATTTCTGGAAGACAAGATACAATGGATTTATGACAACTAAAGTAAGAGATGTATACTTGGGAGTGCAATGTGTCTAAATGTCTAGAAAACAACGTCGATTGAAATACCGATCTTGCAGTTGAAACGACATACGCAGCTGTTCGGGGAACTAACAATCGAATGTTACGAAAATTAATGCCAGACGAAAAAATAAATTGTTGACAAATGTTTGTATTGTTGCAGTCACGTTGGCGACCGCAGCCGAGTGGTCAGGCACGCAGTGCATAAGTACACGTGCCTTGAATGACCTGGATTCAAGCCTGTGACTGCTAAATATGGTGCTGTTTCGTGTATTCTGTCTATCTTGTGAACTCCTCTGACTGTTTGGTCATCCCAGAGTATAAACAGAAAATTTATTTATTTTTATATGACAAATACTTGTATTCTTGCACATCATACTTCCTGATGATGAAGTATGATTGTGCCATCATACTATTCAAAAATTCTAAAAAGTTAGAACTTTTTCAAGTTCGTAATGATGACCAGACTGATTCCAGATATCATATCGGTCACGAAAAATGTGCTATGCACTCTAATCACACTACTAGTGAGTGCTCGGTGCTGAATAATAGTGTGAACATGGGAAGTGCCTCTGGCAGAAGTCTGACGCAGGTGACGTCACTTCCGTGACATCATCCGCAAGGATGCTTCGCATCAAAAAGTCGGCAAAACTGCGAGCCCATTGTTAAAATATTCACAACTCATCACTGATCCCGTGCATTTTTCTTCTCTGCCACATGTCCAATTAGTTCATCTGACATCCATTTAGGCCTAAATCTTGAACAGTATTTCTTAGAATGTATGAAAAGAGTAGTAGCTTCTAAGATTAATTCTTTGAATGCTTCCCATTTTGAATTTGCTGTTGGTAACATCATCAGTTGCTCCCACCATATAGAATTTAAATACTGTCTCAGACCACTGTAGTCACCTTTGCGAAAGCAAAAACCCTTCCCTTTACCCCGATGGTAGTTACCTCTTTGAGTAAATCCCCCTTCAGCACACTGTGATCACTGCCACCCAGTGGTTCCTTTATCTGCAGATTCTTAATGAATGAAGAATCACTACTGATAATCAGATCAGGAGTATTTCTCCCTTTAGTTGCCTCCCGAACATGCTGCTGTAGAAAACAATCATCCAATAAATCCACAAAGGCCTGGCTAGTGTATGAGTGACCAACCCACAAATTCCAGTCAATCTCTGGAAAATTAAAATCCCCCATTGTAAGACACTCTGATTTACTGTCCTGTCCCACTCTTTCTCTTCTAATCAGATTCATTAGGCCTATAACATACACACCTACCCTCATTGTTCCTTTCCCAGTGCTTATATCACACCAAACAGGCTGAAGATTGCATTGTCCACCATCATCAATTAGATGCATGTCCTTAGATTTTGTTTCTTAACTAACAGCATAAACCTGCCTCCCTTCCTGTCTGTACACATTGTACTCCCCAAATTCTAATTCTACACTGCTTATGTCTGTGTGACCCCATGTCGCAGTTATCCCAACAATATCTGCCTTTGATGTCTTGACTAGCATTTCAAGCTCGTCAAATTTATTAACTATACTCCTAGCATTGGTGTACATGCAAGTATACATACACCTGTTTCTACTCTTAGTTACACTAACACAGCCCATGTATTTACTTGTTCCACTATGACTCCCAGCAGTCCTGGAAATCCCCAATTCCTTGCTTTCCAGACTGCTCAATTGCATTTCAGTAGAAGCAGTTCAAGAACCACTTTCACCTCTGCCAGCAGCTACTGTTAATCTATTAGGCCGTGTATCATCCCCAAGCTAGCAGTTTTCCGACCCACCTAACTCTGCCTCGATAAGCCGACCGGGCTAGCCGAGTGGGTAAAGTACCTGCCCGGCAACCCAAGGTCGCGGGTTCGATTCCCGCCTCGGGCTTGGATCAAAGTACTGCAAAAACCTTGGGAGGTGCAATATGGCCATAGAAGCCGATGCGCCAACAACTACCAAATCAAAAAAAAAAAAAAAAAAAATCTGCCTCGATAGCATCAGCAAATATTCTTGCGCCCTTTCTATTTAAATGTATTCCATACCTGTAGAAGCAGTCTCTCGTTAAAAAGCACAGACCAGGCTGGGAAAAATTCTACCCCTTGAGCTTTACACAATCTATCCAAGGCTGAATTGATTGGCAAGGCTCTCATCATATACTCCCTCCTATAGTGTCTGGGCAGAATTGCACACACTTTCAAATTCAACCCTAACTCACAGCTTTTTTTTTTTTTTTTCCAACCTTGACCTTTACTTGTTAAGTAATTCTGCCTTGCTCTTACTCTTAATATCATTAGTGCCAACGTGTACAACATCACCCTTTGTGCCCTTAAAAGATATCTGCTCGACAACATCATCAACCTTTGTCCCTGGCAGACATACCGTGGTCTGTTCCACCTATCCCTTTTGTACAATATGTTCCCCGTTTCCCTGAGAATAGTCACCGACAACTAGTTCCTTTGGGACCAGCGCACTCTGCCCTGGGGGGTTGCAGTTTTGTTGCGTGATGTTCAAGTGCAGGCTCTGGCATTGACATGAGCAGCCGAGAACTTGATGGGCCCCTCAATTTAAATCCTTCGAGGGCATCCACTCTGTCCTTCAAGCTCTCATATAGTCCCATAACAAATGCACCTGACTTTTGCACCTGATTTCCTTACACTCTTTACACACACAAAGGCATTCCGTCTTGGCAATATCATGTCCCATTCCTGATTGCTCTACAAACAACAAACAAGCAGTGCATTTTAAAAGGTTGTGACTCAGAGGACAACTGCCCCCCCCCCCATCAGTTCTTCCCTGAGCCACAGCTCTCCCATTAGTTTGAGCCTTTTACTTTGCTGCCCTGGTCTGAGTCATGATTTCTATTCAATTTCAAATAAAATTCCAATACAAAATATAACCCTAAACTTATATCCCAGTGCAGTTATAATGCTATATATATGTATTTCCGTATCGAATATTATCTCCAAGTTACGTTATATGACTTTCTTACCCACTGCCAAGTTATGTGTATTAATTTTATAATGTTACATTTGTAAAAATTAGATATGTATTTAGTAAATTTTACTGATTAATTTATACTACTATACTCGTATCTAGTTTTCTGTTAAACCTTACGCTATCTAGTTCGGGGTATACGTATCGTATAACACTGGCAGCAAGTTACGAGCTGTGAATTTACAGACGTGATGTATTAATTACTTTCAAAATTGCGTTATCTAAATTCAGAATAAACCACAGAGCTTGACAAGGTCTATAAGCTACTTATAGAAAATAATTTAATCTAACAGTTAAGTCAATAAACTGGCTAAATATAATTAAAAACTTAGCATTTGCGGGAGCTGCAAAACTTGTCCAACCCGTGGATTAGATACCCTTACCAATACTAAGTAATAACCTACAAAATCTCTATCTAAGTTCAAATTAAACAAAATATTGTTACTAGGAATATAAAGCAACTCTAGAGAATAAATTAATATGCCAAATTAAGTCAATAAAAAAGCAAAAATTTAGAAAATTTTTCTATTAGCTGGAGCCATAAAAACTTTGTCTGTTCATGTGTACTCTCATACCCAAAATACCAGCAATGTATAAACATAAATGTATAAAATAATATAAGAAATATAAACAATAATGAATAGATATGCGAGTAGTCTACTCAGTTTCATTACAAAAACTAGATGCACTTCTTCTTCTTCTTCTTTGGTCCTTAGCTGGCAGCTGGGGGAGGCGGTTGGCCACGCAACCAGTATGCTGCTGTAGGTGCCGCAGGGTTTCGGACTTGCTCTGTGATGTTCTTCCATACCTTACGATCCATGGCTTCAGTCCTGGCCTGGTTAAGGTCGAGACGTCAGCTCTTCAAGTCATCTTCCACTTGCTTGGCCCACGTTTTCCTAGGCGTGGTCCGTTGGATGTTCCATTGGGTGGGTCATTGTCTCCAAAGGAGTGTGGATGGTATTCTGTTCGTGCCCATTCTACATACGTGGCCAAACCATCTGAGCCTTCGCTTCTGGATTTGGTCGGCAATGGTTGGTTGCTGTTGGCATCTGGCGCGGATGGTATCATTAGTGATGCGGTCGCGAAGAGAGATGCCCAAGATCTGCCGCAGGCATCGCATTTGGAATACCTCAAGTTTGTTCAAATCTAACTTGAGACAAATCCATGTTTCCGATCCGTAAAGAAGAATGGGCAGGATCAAAGTCCGGAAGAGTCGGATTTTAGTCTTTGTGGAAATGTTGATCCTCTTCCACAGACACCATTTGAGCGAGGCGAACGCAGTGGCTGCCTGTCCAATTCTGCTGTGGATTTCCATGGTGGATGCAACTTTCTTCTCCTGGACCAGCGACCCAAGGTATTTAAAGTCCTGCACTTGCTCGATCTGGACGCCTTCGAGATAGATGGTGGCTTGCGACCCATCTGTTGTCAGGGTCTTTGTCTTACCAGCATTGATCTTCAAACCGTATGGCCGGGCAATGCGGGCAATGTCGTAGAGGATGTCCGTGGCTTCAGCGTCGTTACCGGCAAGGATAGCACTATCATCAGCAAACATCAGGTCAGTCACATAGTGATCCTTGTCATATTGTATGCCCTGTCTGTTTCTGAATGCTTGCCTCATAATGGCGTCGACCACGATGTTGAAAAGCAACGGGGAGGCTACATCCCCTTGGCGGACTCCAGTTTGGATGGTAAATTCCTCAGATAAATCATTCTGGATGCGCACCTGGCTGGTTAAACCGTTGTATGCAGTTTGGAGGAGTGTGATGACTTTTCGAGGTACATGTTCAACCTCTAGTAGTTTCCATAAGGCAGGCCGGTGGACACAGTCGAAAGCAGACTTAAAGTCAATGAAAACAATGACGGTTCGCTGTCCACACCGGATCCTCTCCTCCATCAGCTGACGAATGGCAAAGATTTGATCACAGCATCCTCGCCCGGGTCTAAATCCTGCCTGTTCTTCTCGACTGGTTTGCTCGCGATGTTTTTGCAGTCTTGACTGGATGATCTTCATAAAGACCTTTCCGATGATGGAAAGGAGGCTGATGCCACGGTAGTTCTTGAAGTCCCGGTTATCACCTTTCTTGTGGATCGGTACGATTAATAGCTTTCCTCCATGTTAACGGAATTTGTTCAGTGCACCAGATGGTTTTGAGGAGTGAGTGTAGTCGGCGAAGCAGTACATCTCCCCCGGCTTTGATCGCTTCTGTGGTGACTTGGTCCACTCCTGGTGCCCATTCTTCAGGGATTGTATGGCTGCTTTCACTTCTTCTACTGTAGGCTCAACATCGACCATGGAGACCTCAGGGGGGTCGATCGAGAGTGCTGTTGCTGGCGGTCCCTGAGGTGGGTCGTGATTATACAAAGCTTTGAAGAATTCACTCCACCGTTGCAGGCGTTCGGATGGTGATCGCACGAAGGTCCCATCAGCATTCTTGATGTTGTCACTAGTCAATTTGGTCTTTCCACTCAGACATCTGAGGGTGCGGTACTCGTTTTTGGATGCCGCCACTTCAAGATCGTCTGCCACTTGGTTCCAGTATGCTTCTCTTTCTGCTGTCATTCTTTGTCGGACTTCTCGGTTTAGCTGCCGGTACCGTTCAAAGTCGACCAACTTTGCCTATTTCCGTTTGTCCACGAGGTCGAGGCACTCGTCTGATATCCATGGTTGCGTTCGACGTCGGGCAGGTGGACATAGGGGCTTGGCACATTCCAGGATGGCATCAGAGATCTGCTTTTCTTCTTCATTTATATCCTCGGGCACAGCCAGCATCTCGAAGCGGTTGGATAGGGCGATCTGATATGCCTGTTTGTTGGCAGCATTCATTAGCTGCCTCCAGTCCAGCTTGGCTGACCGAGATGATCTTTTTGCATGCCGTAATTTGCACTATAAGAAGACCAAAAACAAATTTGCAATCAGCTTCCAGAGATCTGTTTAGTCCACATATCCCTCTTCCCCTAATGAAACTTAGTTGTTGACTTGTTATTAGAAGTCGTGGACAGGTGACATGGGTAGTTTTTTTGTTTAATGTTGTATATCGAATTATGCAGGAATTTTGTCTCGCTGTTGAAGCAGCAAGACAAAATTCCTGCATAATATTTCGTTAAAGGATCAATGCATTTAAAATCAACAGTTATCACAAAACAGCATTCAGTTTCTATATTAGAGATGGAAAAGCTAATAATAATATGAATGGAAAATCAGATTCAAAAGCGAGTTCCCGAGTCTAATGTCCATTCAAGAAAAAGCAAGAAGTATTTATGAAGATATTAAGGATAAGTATAGTGAACCCCAAGCCAATTTCGTGGTAAGCTGCGGGTAGTTTAATAGGTTCAAGCATTGCGCTGGCTTCTGCATTATAGTATGCAGTGAAGTCATCAGTGTTGATTCTGCAACTGCAGAGAAATTGTGATGAGTTGGAAAAAATTATTGATTATGGCAGCTATTCAGCGCATATCTTTTAATGTTGATGCGACTGCTCTGTATTGGAAAAAAATGCCGGATCGCACATACATAAAATTTTATATAAAGAGGAAAAGATGAGGCCAGGTTTTGAAGGCTTCAAAAGATAGAGCAAACCTCTTGTTTGGGGCTAATAGAACGGGAGATTACAGATTGAAACCACTGCTTGTTTACCATTCTGGAAATCCTCGTGCATCTATAAAGCCACCCTATCCGTGTATTTCCGAACGAACAAGAGAGAGAGGATGGATAGCAATATCTCTCTTCGAGGATTGCTTTAAATGCTGCTTCATTCCCAAGGTTGAAAAATATTATAAAGACAATGGCATTCCTTCCAAGATAATGCTCCTAGACATCCTATGCACCTAGATGATTTCAATTCGAACGTGAGAGTTATATTTCTATTGCAAACACGACTTCACTCATCCATCCTATGAATCAAGGTGTTATTTCAAAGCATACTATTTACGCACAACATTTGCTTAGGCATTGTCTGCAGTAGACAGTGAGAAAAATTTGATGTTAAGAGACTTTTGGAAATCTTACAGTTTTTACCACACCATTTTAAACAATAATATAGCCTCTGCAGAAATTACTGAAAGTTGTTTAAATGACGTTTAGAAGAAAACATGCCCATGGCACGTAAAAGGCTTCGAAGGATTTGAAAAGGATGAACCATGTGATGAGGTTACAGATAAGATTGTCAAGTTTGCAGAGCTATTTCAGTTGGAGTTTGATTCCAATTACTGGAGGAATTAATAGCAGAAGAAGAGAAGGAATTATCTAATGAAGAACTTATTGAATTGCAAGCAGTGATAATGAGAGAAGAAAATGCTAACGAGACTCAAGATGAACCAAGTGAGGAGCCACGATGCTTCATCACCATAGGGTTCGCAATGGCATTTTGTGAAATTGCATTGACAATTTGCTAGTTTTGGGAAAATGGATTTTGACCGGAAATGATTCTTAAAAATTAACAGAGGGGTGAATGATATGCTTGCTTGCTACAAAAAAATCTACGAAGAAAAGAAGAAAAAAAAGCCGCCCAGTCATCCATTACTATGTTCGTTCGTAAGGTTGAGCGGCCGACCCCTACTAAATCTCCTAAACCTCCACAGCAATATACTTATCAGCTGGAGGCGTTGATTCGAAGCACACTTTTGTAATTTTTTCTGCGCATGAACTAAAAAATTGAATAAATTATTCTATTTATATGTTCATCAGACATTTCATTTTTGCTTCACTCAAATTCAGCATGCATAGTTGCGAGGATGCATAAACATTTAGGGAAATTTCGACTTATATAAAATTCAACTTGTGTAAAGTTTTGTGGAACGCAACCGTTATGTAAGTCAGGGAGTGGCTGTACTTGGAATTCCATAGTCGTTATGGAATGATTAGAATTTGGTGGGGGGGGAATAATAGGGATTTTGCAGAATGATTGATGATTCCAAGTCTGTGGTTTTAAATAAGAAAAGTATTAATTGCTGTCATGGAATAATATAATACTAAGACTGGTCACTGATTCCTAACGAAGTGAGCCATTTTTGCCTCAACTTTGTTATGCTTGTCTGATAGTGCAAATATTGACAGTAATAATAAAGTTTAGGGAAAAATGCCAATGTAGCCAACGTCTAATATAGCGAAACAACTAAACATAATTGCCTTTTCACGTTACAGTGTTTATTTCTTCTACCTTATCTCACAATACTGAAAGTTACTTGTTAGAAATAAATGTCACCTTATAAAAAAGGAAAAGACCTGTGGGGAAATTTTAAATTCTAACTGGTACTCGTGCAACTCAGAGAGCTGCAAATGAATGCCAGTCTGGAATGTGAAAAAACATACGATCTGTAGAATTTTTCCTTTCTTAATATTTTTCCAATTGCATGCAGTGTAGTGTAAAATACAGATTTGTAATTGCTTCATTTTTGTGCAAAATTTCATTTCACTGAGATTGCAGTTTGTCTTTTTTTTTTTTTTTTTTTATTCATTTGTCATTAGTATACACTTCTACACATACATACTTTTCAGTTCTAGAGTTCAAAATTCTGATGGAGAGTTTTAAAAAAATACCCAAAACTTATAATTAGGAATTTCCTGCATTTACACTTTTTTTTTTTTTTTTATGTTTAAAATTTATTTCTCTCTTAGATATGTTTTTAAAAGGCTGAAGTTCCTAGGTAGCAAAGTATTATCGCAAATAGCAACTCTTTTCTTCTTGGCTGTATGGCATGGTTTACATTCTGGCTATTATATATGCTTCTTCAATGAGTTCATTGTGATGAAGATGGAAAGAGATGTAAGTTATGTTGTTATTGTTATCTCAGATGATGGTATTAATAATAATAAAGTTTTTTATTTTAAAATTTTATTCCTTTGTCACTACTGTTTGTGTACTTGCTGGGTATGTGATATAAATATATGATTAATGCACCCTTTAATGAAATTTTTATTCTTGTATTGTCAGTTCTTCATAGAATAAGCTGATTAGTTATTTGTAATATTTTGATCAAACAACATGATGGATCCTTTCAGCCTGTTCATATTGCTGTCCTATAGTTGGTGATTAAATACATTCACTTCCAGGCTTCATGTAACATGGTGTGAAGCAATTGCATTTAATCACCAACTATAGGGCTAGCAATATGAACAGAATGAAAGGATCTCTCGTTTTCTTTAAAAATGGTTAATTAAAATAAATGATTCTATCTTTACCATCATTGAGTTTACTTAGCCTTTTTTAAAGCCTTATACACTTCGATTAGATCACAGATGCAACCCCGAGTAGTGTTTTTGTTTATACTCCGGCTCAACCTTTGACTCACTAGGTCAAAGGAGTTTATGATAAATCAGGAATGCAATCATTAATCATATTTTGCAGTCATGGACTTGAGCCATGGTCCACTCGAAGAACATATGCTACTGCTCTCTCACTCCCGACTAAGGTTCTCCTTCAAAGAAACCACTCATGTTTTCAATTTGTTTGTTTGAGTTTAAAGTTGCAGACTTTGGTCATACAAGTAGTTATGCCAAGTCTGGAAAGGAAAGGTCCCTTTTATTTTTTATTAGAATAACTAACCTAACACACTGCTTTGTTATTCATGTCATTACTCCTGCCTCCCCATGGCATGGACTGTAACATGAATGAAAAAACCTCTTGGCCAAAATGAGAATAAAATAGAAGTTGAAACTTTTCTTACACATGGACTAATGAGATCATCTTTTACTGAAACAGACTAACCTGATTCTTCACAAATTAAAAGGTAAGAAATAGTTCATGTCAACAAGATCACCTAGCCTTTCTTTTTCATTCATTATCAGATATTCCTCTGCTGTTTTACCATCCAACAAAGATTAATTGAAACAATGAAATCAGGATCATAAATCAAACTAATCATGTTTGGTGGAATTCCTGTTAAAGTAAAATCCACACCCATCTGAATACCCCAAAAGAGTTATAGTAGGGTGGGATCTCAGAGGAAGGAATAATTCAAGAAATGACCAATCAAAATGTCATACAAACAAAAAGAATTTTAATTTGAAACATGAGAATTAGTGCCTTCTTAAATGTTAATACTTACTCTCAATAAATCAAATGCTATCATCAGGTGCTGCAAGTGCAAGAAATAGGGACACTCCTGGGTAACATGCGACCACAGGCACCATGATATGCTGAAATTGTGGTTTCACAGAGCGGACCTGAGCCAGCTAGGATCTGACTTCTTTCACCTCTCGTAATTGCAAAGGTAACCATTCAGCACATTCAAAAAATTGTGAGCTGTGGAAAGTAGGCAAAAAAATACAGGAAACAAAGTTAACTGTCAGGGATCAAAAAAAGTATGTCGTGCACCTTTATACCAAAAAACTCCTATGTGCAAACAGTCCATTACAATCTTTCTATAGCCACTCAGACTAACACTTCAGTCCCTCCATATACGTCCAGACGCCTCCGTAGCCAGGTGGGAAGGAGCAGCAGTGCATAGCACACGCTTCTTGATTAGACCGGGGTTCGAGCCTGTCACCACCAAATACAGAGGATGTGGAAAGGTCAGGGAATGACCACCGCATATTCCTGGAGCAATATGGCCTTAGTTGCTAATGCTCCTAAAAACCAAAATAATAACAACAACAACAACCATATACGTCCTTTTCTAATTGATTAGTTCCTTACTTATTACTAAGCAGCAGCAGCAGCATTCCAAACAAAGTCTTGCAGAGCAAGTAGTTAATACTCCAATTACAGTTCCACTGATATTCTTGCAACAACATAAAGAGCAGACAAATCAGTTCAGTACCAACAATATTCAGGCCAAAAAGCAATTGTCCAAATATATGTTAACAACCTATAGTACACCTCCATGCACTAGAATATCTGAACAAATCAAAATACAACTCGAAAAACCCAATAAAGAGCACATAATCCAGTGGAACTGTAAAGACATATTGTCTTATGCTGATGACATATTACCTGATTAGTTTATACAGTCTAGTGGACATTAGTTTACAAGGAACCAGTTTAACTTCGCAGGTAACTCCTCTGAATAAAGAAGTTTATAGGAAAGACAGGAATGCTACAAACTGTACACATGGGAGGAATGCAATTTTAGTTAAATTTTCTTCTTGGATTATCCCTCTTCAGACCCACTTAAAAGCTGATACTTGGGAATAACTGACTGGTTTCATTATACCTTTCTCCAAATAATTAATTTTTTTTCACTAAAAGTAGCAACACCCTTCTGGCTCTTTGGGGATTTAAGTGATGTTATCTGTTTTAGGGATCTACTCATATGGATCAAAGAGGACACCCGAGCGAGTCTTGATAACTACCACAACTACTAGCAGCTAACCTTATTAAATACTGGCCATCTTATCTGTATTCACCTTTCCTTAGATCCACTTCAGCAGTTAATCTGTCCATCTGTTCTCCCACACTGTTCCCAATTATGGAGTGGACAGTCATAGACAATCTGACAGCCACCGTAGCCAAGTGGTCAGGAGCAGGAGTGCAGTAGCACGCGCTCTTTGAGTAGACTGGGATTCAAGCCCCTGAATGGTAAATACGGTCAATCTGCCAACCCGCACTAGACCAGTGTGGCAGGTTATAGTCCATCCTGCAGTGGGTTGATAATGGCTGTACTTTACTTTTTTTTTACCTGATAATGAACATTTTCCAGTTGTATACAAGATCTAAACACAACAATTCCAAATTATAGAATAAAATGGAAGATCTCCAAACCAGAATAAGCAAGATACTGGGTCTGTGTTTTGTTTGATTAATAACTTATTAAAAGATGGTCAGTAGAAAGTCACTGAGCACATGCTCACACAAATTTTAGCACCAGCTTCTGAAGCAATATGCTAGTGCACACCAACACAGCCATGCAAAATACTGGTTAATGAAACATTTTGACAATTTTGAAAAGCCAAAAAAGTCTCCTGAATAAAATTTGCTAGTACCATCACCAACAGTCAACCAATATGGGAGACAATTCAACAATTAAATGGTGAATGCCTTACAGTTTCTGTTCCAGTGTGGAATGAGCAGGAACTACCTTCCACTGAAGAAATAGGTAAATTTTCTTAGAGTTTTAGTCAAGCATCTGCATATGACAACTCTTTTCTGAAAATCAAAATCTCAGCAAAAAAGTATAAGACAAATTTCAGTACTTCCCAATCATCCTTTTTAATCAGCTCTTCGTTATAACTGTACTCCAAGCAACTCTTCACAGATAGATTAGCAATCTTCTCGGCAGTATTTTTGCAAAACCTCCTTTATAATTCTTAAATAGCTAAACATTACTGTTTTAAAAAATATTAGTTTTTTATAACAAAAACCTTCCTTGAATGTGTATATTCTTCCTCACTGGATTGCAAAAAACATTTTATAAACTAGTTTAAAAGACTGTTAAGTGAATGAAATTTCAAAGATGCACATATTTTTTCTTATGTATATAAGCAATATTAAAAAGTAAAAAAAAAATATATATATATATACACATATATATACAGCAGACTCTTAACAGCACATGCTTCTTGATTAGACCACCAAATATGGAGGATGTGGAAAGGTCAGGGAACGACCACCGCATATCCCCAGAGCAATATGGCCTTAGTTGCTAATGCTCCTAAAAACCAAATAAACAAACAAACAAGCAGACAATACGAATGCTGGCGGGGTTGTTAATGACAGTAATGACAGTACAGTACTGCAACAGGATCTAGAAAAGTTGAGCAGATGGGCTGAGAGGTAGCAACTGAAGCTTAACATTGACAAATGTACAATGGTGCATATGGGTAGCTAGAGTAACGTACCAACTGTGTGGTACTACACTCAGTGCAGTGGAGAATGAAAAAGACTTTTGGGGGGGGGGGGTAGTTGTGCAGTCAGATATGAAGTTTTCTGAGAAGTACAGAGAAGCTGCAAGAGTAGCTCATTGTGCCTTGTCAAAATGGTATACAGGAACTTTTCTAACAAGGATTATCCTCTTATATAAGGCAGTGGTTAGACCACCTTGAGTACTGCTTACAGGTCTGAAGACCTCATTTTAGGAAGGATGTAGAACTGCTAGAAACAGTACAGGGAAGTGCATCAGGATAGGTGAGGCAAACAAAAAGGGGTGCTCTTACTAAGAAAGGCTTAAGTTCTGTGAATTGCACAGTCTGGAAACTAGGCACCTTCGAGGTGATCTGATTGATGTGTATAAGGCCTTGAATGGTTTCAGCAAGTTTAATGGTAATGGGATTCTTCCTCTTGCTCAGATTATTCAGCCAAGGGGACTTAAATTCAAATTAAGGGAAGACAGTTGTAGAATAGAGGTGTGGAAATTTGCTTTTAGCCAGAGGTTGGTTGATTGTTAGAACGAACTTCCATCTGTCATAGTGGAGGTCGACAACTTAAATAATTTCAAGGCAGAACTAGACAAACATTTGGAGTGAATGGTGGGTGAAATGGGGGTTTTTTTTTTTTTTTTTTGCTGATGCTGTATAAGCTTGCTTTTTTGCATCATATGCCTCTACTAATGCTAATTGAGGTTCATATATTGGAAACAGTAATCCCACAATAACATACCGATTAAATGGCACCATGTCAGTGTTGTAGAGATCAAAAGAGACATTCCATTTTAACCTCCATTTGAGCTTGCCATTCCCTTGGCCGAAGCCTATCCATGGCTAGTTATCAATGGGAATAATTTCGGAGTCTTTTAGAATTCAAATTTATTTAATTTTAGTAAAGTCAATTTAAAACTTAGAACTCCAGAAAAATGTTGATTGTTTGGCCACTTAGCGTCACACGAGAGAAATCGACCTTGAAATTGCACTTTGATCAAAAGAGACATTCCATTTTAACCTCCATTTGAGCTTACCATTCCCTAGGCCGAAGCCTATCCATGGCTAATTCTCAAATGGGAATAATTTCGGAGTCGTTTTAGAATTCAATTAATTTAATTTAAAATAAAATCAACTTAAAACTGAAAACTCCAGAACAACGTTAGTTGTTTGGCCATTTAGCCTCACACGAGAGAAATCACCTTTGAATTGCACTCCGTCGATCTCAGTCGTGTGAGTTACTGCCCCTGTCACTAGGGGTGTGCCTCTCCTATCTATATTCAATCTTAATCGTCTCTGAAACACTTCGCTTGCATGCTTATTAAAGTACTCGAAAAGTTGTTTGTCAGTGAACATAACCCAGAGTTTCTCCTTCTCCGAGATACCAACGGATCTTTCTAATTCAGATCTCAGATCTACATAATTAATACGCTCGAACATCATCTGCTCAGGTGTCTCAAGCTCCCTGCATTCACATGAGCCACTATCGCTCAACCCCAATTGATAGTCTTAAGGCCAATCCAGCATGTTAATAAAAATGTTGATTGCAAACCAAATTGCAACCATACCTTCATTCTCACATTTATTATTTCCACTTTAGGTATAAACATATACGTTTGCCTTCCTTTTTCTGTTGAGTCCCAACTTGCTTGCCATTTCAACATGATTTCCTTCAATATTATTTTCTTTTCTTCCTTAATATCTTCTTTTGTATACACCCTTCCTGCATCTGGATATTCATTTATGCCCATAAGAATTTTCCTTGTATTTCTTTTAGTTAAATATACCATTCCAGCAATTAACACCACATAATATGCTGGGACTCTACCAGAGATCAAAAGAGACAGTGTATATTGTATAGTTTGGCATGAAGTTGTCTGAACAGTGTGGACAGTCTACTAGCACAGCTCATGGGGTCAGATATACAGGGCCAAGGAAGTCTTTATTCCATTGCATAAGACAATAGCTAAGCCAAACCTTGAGTAATTATATGTCTGAAATACTGCATATAGGTCTGAAAGCCATATTTTAATTCTTGGTGCAGTGAAGAGCAACCAGTTAAGTCAAGAACATGGAGGTACTCTTTAAACAAATGAGTTTGGTTCTGCAAATTGCCTCTTGGTATTGGGCATTTGCAAGGAGATCTGATTTTAAGTATAAAGCTTTAAATCGGCTGAGTAAACTAAGCATTATAGTATTCTAGCAGTTTGTCAGCCAATCCACACACACACAGGGACGTAAACTTAAATTGAAAGTGGATGGCTGTATTAGTGGACAGATAGGTACCCTGGTGATACAACAGTTGGCAATCCACTTATGAAGTTTAACTCCACAAAATGAGATATGCTGGATGGTGTGCAATAGTAAGGTACTGAAAAGAGATTAGGATGAAAGCTTCAGACTTTGGGAAATTTACTAGACAAAAAGTTAGTGCAGAGCATCATTTTTGTTACATCTCATATTGTGAATGCATTCATACCAGTTGTCTGGTATTACACACAGTTGTCTGGTACTACCTCGAATAAGCTAGTTCACCAGTAGAGAAGACTAATGTTATTTATTCTTGGCAGGTACCACCACCCAGATGGCAGCGTTTCAAAGCTTGTTGGCTTCTTTACTATGAACTAAAATGATGCTTTGCACTAGATGTTTGTCTAGTAAATTTCCCATAGTCTGAGGCTTTCACCCTTTTTAGTGCTTTGCTATTGCACACCGCTGGCATTCCTCTCATGTGGAATTAAACTTCATAACTGGGTTGTTTCTCATTGTATCACCGGGGTACCCATGCTTGCCCACCAAGTGGCATTGCTCCTGCCTCCCTGTGGCAGGACTGATAACCTGGGTGGTAAGCATAAACCCCAGGGCCAAAAGGAGCCATCATGGATACAAACAATTAACCACCTTTAAAGCCTTCGAGCTCAAGATCAGAAGAAGCTTCTGACATCGACCATGACTCCAATCAACTCAAAAGGCTTCGAAGGGAAGCACAGTTTGTGACAATATGCCAAATTTCCTGATGATACATTCTCTATCCACCCTGTGGCCAAGTTATCACCAAAAATTATGAAAGACAACAATTCGGGGACCTACTGATTGAAACACCCACCTCAAAACATTCTGAGCGGCTGTTAAAGACAACATTCGTTGGGCTGACAGTATCAATTACTTCCCACAAAAGCTTAAATTCATCAGGTGTTATCAGTGAGTGGGACCTAATTACAGTCACTGAAGGAGAACTACTCCAGAAACTCAGAAGTAAAAAAGTAATAAATGTGAAACAAGTTATGAGTAAAAAAGATGGAAATCTCATTCCAAATCAATCCATCATTTTAATGTTCAGCACTCCAGACTTACCATCTTCAATTAAAGCTGGCTGTTTAAACTGTTGGAGTCAACCTTATATTCCGAATCCCTTTTGTTGCTTCAATTGTCAAAAATATGATCATTCCCTGCACTGCTGGTCGAGGTGATGCCATCTGCAGATCTAAGGAACATATTCAAGCAGATTGTTCAGTCACAACTCCTGCTTTTCCAAAGGAAGTTACCCCAGCCTTTTCCAAAGCTTGTGAATTATGACTAACAGAAAAGAAAATATAAAGTCAAGTCATGTTTCCTGAAGCACTGGGCAAGTTGTATTGAGCATGCCTAGTAGTCATTCCTAAGCCTCTTGCACCCAAAACTGTTTCTACTGCAGCACAAACATATATATCAGTTCTGCCTAACAACTCTCTACCTAACTCGGTCAAATCTATAATAACAACTATAAAAAAGATATTCCTCCCAGGAAAACTAGCAAAGTCACAAATACTCCTATCAGCATCCTTATTGATACTCCATCAGTCCCATATGAGCAGTGGTGTATTTGGGCCAGAACGACATTCAAGTACTTTTTTCTAAATGTTTGTTGTTAATTAAACTACACAGTTCACCATTAGAATTATGAAATCCAAATTTTTATGTCCGAACTTGGTTGCGGTCTCATCATTCTGCTGTTAAGGGTAGTCAAAAAGGGTAGTCACACAAGAATACGTAATCGATCCTGTATGAGAATTTCTGTGATTCTTCTGAACAGTATTTTTTATATTATTTTGGAGTTTTTGTTTTCGTTTTTTTCTTTTTTTAATAGTTATAAATAAATACTGAACAAATATTCTAATCTTTGACTTTTTTATTTTTGCAAATGAAAAAAGCATAGGTAACTATTTGTAGTTAATCGACGAGCATTCCAGTACTATTTTTTTTAGCAATACATCTCTGCATATGACACAGACGAATTGAAATCTGACACATGCTCAAAAAAAAAAAAAAAAATCAAATCTCCTGCCAACAGTATGGGTGTAAATGATCCTTAAGATAATGAGGAGCCCATTTTAGAACACCACGCGAATGACACCATGGATTCTGGATGCCCTTTTTTTCCCGAAAAAACAAAACAAGACAGACAGAAATGTGCCACCTACAAAAAACAGACTAATCTGACACAACTAAACCTAAATAATGCCCTATATCATACAATGGAACTGCAGAGGACTAAGCAGCAATTCGGACAACTTAAGAGATTTAAAAAAAAAAATCATTCAATTCAATCAGGAAACATTTTTATCATCACACGCTTCACCAAAATTTACAAATTACACAATGTACAGAAAATACAGGAGCTACAATGAAGTCTTTTCCCAGAGGAATAGCTGTTCTTGTTAACTCAAATATATGAGTTAACTCATACCTTTGAGACACATTCACTGATAAACTGCTCTAGAAGTCGTAGAAACTCATATTTCAATTGGCACATCAATTACACTAGTTTCCATATATATTCCGCCTTCTCAACCATTCCCAAATACAGAATTTGATAATCTTATTATGCAACTCCCATCTCCAATCTGTCTTTTTGGTGACTTCATTGGACACCATCCATTATGGCAGTCACCTGCAACACACACACAAGATGGAAACTGATTGAAACACTCATAAATAATAACAAGCTAAATAAACTAAACCTGATCCTCCCACCTATATTCACCTACCTACAGGATCTACCTCCACAATAGATTTATCAATCTGCTCATCATCAACTTTGCAAATATGACATGGTCACTGATGAATGATCCTTTAAACAGCGATCACCTTCCAATTATTTGCTCATTACAAACACGAGTAACTCCAATTCTCGAGCCAAATCCACCTGGACGTTCAAGAAGGCAAAACTGGGATGTCTACTCCACCCAGGTCCAGTTAGACAGGAGTTACATACAGCAACAACCCATTGATAATGTAGCTACCTACATTACTAATCATATCCTAACTGCTGCTAAAGATTATATTCCAAAATCACGACCTCACAGATGCTCCCACCAAAACAAATGGTATAATACAGATTGCTCTGATACCAAACGTGAGAAAAACCACACTTTGAATAAATTTTTACAAGTTTCCCACTACCAGTAATCTTATCGAGTATAAAAGACTTAAAGCCAAAGCAAGAAAAATTAGGCATAAAACTAAACATGACTCCTGGATCTCATTTGCCTCAACTATCAACAAAAACAGTGACTCATGATTTATTTGGAGAAGAATACAAGTGCTAAATGGAAAATTCCTGCAACCGCCCTCTCCAATACTCCACTGGAATGGGAAAGATCTGTTCTCCAAAAGAAATAACTAATGCATTAGCAGATTCATTCTCAACAGTATCCACTTCGTCCTCTTACACTGTTGCCTTTCGATGCATCAAAGCAGATACAGAACATCACAAAATTAACTTCTCCACACATCTTTTGCTTCTTTACAATCAACCATTTAGTTTGACAGAACTCAAGGAACCTTTAAATAAATCTTCAAAAATATGCTGCCAGCCCAGATGGCATTCATTACATTATGCTAAAATAACTACTTTAAAAAGGCTTATTTATTCTACTTATTTTCTATAATTGGATCTTCTCAGAAAATATTTATCCACTTTCCAGTCATCATTCCTTCATTCCTGCCTTACTAAAACCAGGCAAAGAACCTTGGTTCAAAATTATAGACCAATCTCTCTTACCAGCTGCATGGGAAAAATTTTTGAAAAAATGGTTCATACAAGACTTAGATGGATCTTAGAATCAGAAAATCTTTTATCAGATCATCAGTATGAACTTTCATAAGAACAGATCCAACTCTGGACATACTCATTAAAGCTGAATCCAATAGTTGTAATGCCTTCTAAGGGGTCATCTCAATGAGATAATTTAGAATTTTCATCGTCTGTCTCTTTCCTGGTCTGCTATCAAAACATACTGTTTACATCTCATATTCAGGGAGAAGGAATTCCACAAGGATCCATACTCAGTGCAACCTTATTCGCAATTCGAGTCAGCAACATGACATGAGATATCCCCAAAACTGTTGAGGCTTATGTGTATGCGGATGATGTTAGTTGCAAAGCATGAACACTTAACTGTCAACTCCAGCTTGCCATAAACAAACTTGACTTCTGGACTTCATGCAATGAATATCGACTGGCAGAGCTGAAATCTACCACCACTCACTTTTGCAAGTGATGTGCTCTCCAATGCGATCCTAAACTACAGCTAAACAACGGTCCAATACCACTGATTAATAGCATCAAATTCCTGGGTGTGATGTTAAATAGAAAACTAAATTTCCAAGCACATGTCACTTCATTCATCTACAAATTGATTGTCTAAAACAGTTGAACATACTTCGGTCAGTCTCATCCATGTCGTGGGCAGCTGGTAGGTACACATTACTACATCTTTAAAAGTCTCTAATCCATTCAAGCTTAGATTATGGTTTTCTGGTGTACAAATCAGCTAAGAGAAAAACATTAGAATGGCCAAATGTCATCCAGCACCATGCTTTGAGGACAGCCCTGGAAGCTTTCGGGACTTCTCCAGTCCAAAGCTTTTATATTATTATTAGCTATATGGTGCAAGGAAGCCTAAGACTTATGTTGCACCAGCCAAAATAAAATTCCTGAATTACCCTGAGAGAGTGTTAAAAGTAGAGGTGAATCACCAAGAAAGAGAAGAATGATGACAGCCAGCTCAGGACCCTGGGTGTACCAAGCCCATACTCGCCAGATGTGTGAGCCCTTGGGGTTAAATTGAAGTGCATGACCTCCCGTTATAGCTTAGAAGAAAAACATTGCTGTTTCAGTATGCTGCTAAGATCTGAGTCTCCCATTACATTCTAGTTTTGAGTACCTGTATAATACCTATTGAGATTCCTTTTTTGATAGCTGGCCAAATGAAAACCAACCTACAGCCCTTACACTTAGAGAAAATTTTCAAACTTGAAATGTTTACTTAAGTAACATTTCTCGGGACACAACTCTCCCTGTACCACCCTAGTTATGTGCTCTTGCCTCTCATGATGACCACTTTTGCCAATGGGGTAAGGATGTTTTATCTTCCTCCAATATCAGACAGTTGCAAACAGCTCATGCTACCATCAATGTCTGTACAATATACATGGACGGATCAAAAACTGATACTACGGTAGGTGCTGCAGCAGTTTTTCTTTCATTCACAGTTATAGCTTTGTTATCAGGTGAATGCAGTATCTGCACTGCTGAACTGTACTTTTTAAAGTAGCATATGATCAGATTATTGATCTTTCCATTTCCAGTGCTCTAATCTATACTGACTCTCTCAGTGCAATCTCTGCCATAAAGGAAAATTTATCTTCCTCTCATCCAATGCTGAAAACCATTCACTATCAGTTACTCTCCTGCAGCAAGTCCAATCAATCAGTAACATTTTGCTGGTTTCCAGGTCATTCTGGGAAATAAGAGTACTGCTCTTGCAGCCAAACAACCTCTTCCCACATTCTCACAACACCTCCAGGAGGTTCCTTATATGAATGACAAGCCTATAATTCACAAGGCTTATTACAATAACTGGTCACAGATCTGGCAAAGTAATACTAACAACAAACAAGATCCAAAATTGAACTCTTCGTAGTCAGACAAAACAGACTAGAAGAAGTGGTATTGGTAAGGCTGAGAATTGGGTACACTCATCTTACACACCTGTTTTTATTGTTGGGAGAAAATCCATCCCAGTGCACATCCTGTCACACTCAATTCACAATCCGTCATTTTCTGCTAGACTGTCCTCTTTATTCATTCATCCACTCCGATCATTCTACAGATTGGATGAAGCTTAGACTTTGTCCCATTTGCTTGGAAATCTTGTCAACATAGAAGAACTTTTAATTTGCTTGAAGCTTATTGGTCTATACACATCAATATAATTAAATAGGTCTGATATATTAAATGAACTATTAACAGACACAATTTAGCTACAGTAACCCTTGTGTCACTGAACATCATTCCAACACTGGGGTACTTACTCACCCATCGATGAGAGGCTAACAAGCTTTAAAATTTGCCTTCTGGGTGGTGGTATTCACCACCCAGAAAGCACCATTGTAATAATCTTATTATGCACTTAAGAATAAGTCATTAGTCTTCTCTATTGGCAAAGCATTGATTATTTGAGGTAATGTAATATTAGGCAATTATTTTGTTACATCACAATATGAGCTGTAACAAAAATGCCTTATTTTAATTTGTTTGTCTAGTGCAGTGGTTTTCGACATTTTTTTTAATCATGACACCCTTAAGTAAGTAATTTATTTTGTGGGAAACCCTACTCAGTTTTCTATCTGTTAGATCTGATTCTCTCTCTGTGTATATATATATATATATATATATATATATAGAATAGAAGTAATAGGTACAGGAGTGGTAATAAGAGACCCATCTAATAAGAATATAGACCCATCAACATCTACAATAAAAGAGACTCCTTCAGTTTCAATGTTGTCAGCTATACGCACTGGCACACACGGGCGCCTCCATAGCCAGGTGGGAAGGAGCAGCAGTGCGTAGCACACGCTTCTTGATTAGACCGGGGTTCGAGCCCGTCACAACCAATACGGAGGATGCGGAAAGGTCAGGGAATGACCACCGCATATCCAGGAGCAATATGGCCTTAGTTGCTAATGCTCCTAAAAACCAAATAACAACAACAATGCACTGGCACTCTAATATCTCTTAAAAAAGTTTGTGCAAACATTATTCTTTCACAATGCATCAGAATAGTTAACATATGTAACAGACTGATAAAGCATAATATAATAACCCTATATAACAAGCTGTTGGACAATCAATTTCCGACAGCTTACCACTACCACTTCAACAAAGCATTCCAAATCTTAAAATATAGGAATATAATTAACCAATCCCTAGATATTACAAATATACTAGCATAATGACATCCTCTACATCCAGGCTGTGTAAATAATGTATAGGCAATACCCCTTAACCTTTTTGGTGTCTCACAGTCTGGAAAACTTGTGCCCACCGACTGGTTATCATAGGAGTATTTTTTTTTTTTTTATGTGATTATATTTTCACCATGATTGGTAATGTAATGGTCTACCTCCACCATTATTAACATTACTGATTTAAACACATGAGACACAGTCCCAGAAATTACATTCAGGGTCCTACTTCAGGAACGGGCTAACGACCCCGGACTACCCGAGCACTACTAATCCCTCTCATCTTCACATTACTTTTTACTGTTCTGAATCCCTATCTTTTATTTCTTGTGCGTGGTTAGGTTTCGAAAGCAATATCAAGATGCTATTTTGCTGCTATACATACTGACTTTGCCTCATACAAAATTCAGCGTCTTTTTCATGCTAACTTGTACATTATGCCTTCTCCCCTATCTTGGGACATGTGGCCTCATTGTGTTTAATCCCCCCGTCAACCCCGTACATCTTACTCCTTTCCGATGCCTGAGGTCACTTCTACACACATACCATATAGTCATTGAAACATGCACGTAGCATTCTTTCCCTCACTGCAGCACACTGGATGACCGTCCCCACTTCTCCGGCTTGCGTAATCAGTAAGTACGATTCCTGACCGTCTGTTCCATCTCATGATTTCAACTTTCAGTGATTTTTAGTATTACCCTACTAACTATATTCCTTATCTATCATTTCTCTGCCTCTGTCTGGTCAGCCATGATATATACGTTAGCATTACTATTAAATGACTTCAGAACATCAACAATAAACTAAAAGCCTGGTATCTTTTTACCACGTGCTACGTATATTTCATGTTAGAAACAGACATACATAATCATCAGGAATTTAAGTATATCTGTTTGTTATCTTTTCCAGTTTTTGACTGTTTTTTCAGGCATAAGCTAAAACATTCTGAACAGTAGTGAAATTCTAGCTTACGAGTTAACATGCATCCTGCTGTATGAATGGCCCTTGAGTACAAAGGCCATCCATATCACATCATAAAGGATGTGTGATGTGACATGGATATTTACATTCACAACACATGGAGAAGTTTTAGGGATGGGAATAGTAGGAGTATAATTCTAAATGGCATGTAAATGATTTTATGATAACTGAAAGGAAAGTAGAAACTGATCCAATTATATTAAAAGAAGCATTGAATCACATCATATCACACCAATTTTCAAATCGTTTTGGGATTTGGTACTTATTTCTTGATGTTTCAGTTTCTTTCTCTCTGTGCATTCTGTGCTTTTATAAAACATTAAATATGTGAATTCATTTCTCCTACAGGTTGTAATGGTGATTGATCGTCTTCCATTGCTGAAGAAAATTTTGAGCCTTAGTGCCTTGGAGTTACCTCTTAGATTTCTGATGAAAGTTTATGTCACCGTTATGATGGGTTACTGTATAGTCCCATTTGTACTGTTATCAGTCGACAGATGGTGGAAAGTAAGTATTTCCATCTTATTAAGATATGATCTTTTGTGACAAAAGAATTTGATGTGATTTTATAAGTCACCCTTTTTGTTTCTTAACCCTGGTTAATAAATCATTTAAGCTTATATCTTAAACTGTATAACAACTAAACAGGGTGAAATAAACAAAAAGATAACTTTAAAAAATTGCAATTTTAAAATAAATATATACATCATTTATATTACTGGCATCTTCAAGGAATGATGAGAACTTTCCATTTCAGTAAGAGGAATGTTTGTTAATTTGGGGTATAATTGAGGGGGGGAATAGCTGTGAGACAACGTGCATTATTTCTGTAAACCTATTCTCTATTTGAATAGTGTGCTATCAATGTCATGCGATATCTCCACAACACATGAGGGCATGGATATTTCCATTATGAGAAATGAGATAAACCAATGGATGGTGACAGTGATACAAAAAGTATATCCAGAGAAGAGACACTCTCAGTATTGAAAAAAATACTGAAAAATAATAAAAAGTACTGTCATTTATAATATGTGGTTATCCGTTTAAAATGCAATCGAGTTTGCAATACAACAATATTTTATTTTTAAAAAAATACAGAATTTAATATTGTGCTAGAAGTGTTCTCCTTGCTTAGAGTAAATGCACCCACTCTTTTTTACTATGCTTGATGCAGTTCTGGGTATATGTTTAATAATGGTATGAAGACAGTACAATTGAAGGTACACTTATCTCATTTTTATCTACAGGTCTGCTTGGATATTTATTACTGACATTGATATTTATTATTACTTTATTATTTAACATTAGAAAATGATTTGGGTGCAGGTAATGTTCCAAAATAAAGGTATGTACCGCTCTTCAAATACCAGTGCTGCCACAGTGAAAATGCCTTCTCCCACCTGTCTAAAAATATCTCACTGAATATGCTGTGACATTGTGGTCTTTGTTTCCATTTATCACACAACCTGCATAACATAGTTTCAATTTTATTTTCATAGATTCAGAACAAATATAACATTGTTAAAAAGAACTGCATGTTTGGTTTGCCATGATGTGCTAATTGCATATTATTTTGAGTCATTACCATTAAAGGCTGTATTAACTATTAACTTTTTATATGGTGTAGACTAGGATCATTTGTCTAATAAAACAAATTTTCTAAGGTGGGGGAGCTTACGAACAGTGATCCAGATTTAAATTGAAATACAAGAAACTGGTTTAATTACAGATACTGGCAGCCTATACTCTCTCTCACTCAAGAACTTGAATACAAAAATGATATCTTTGTTATGAGCTGTTCCTAATGTGTATACAGAGATAACAGTGCACATGATATCATAAGACAGAGTTTGCCAAACCTTTAGTGACGAAATACTTTTTATCTTGCAATATATTTACAGAACACCTGTATTCTTTTGTGACTATTTCGGTTTTTGAAATAAAAAATACATAATTAAAGCTCAAATATATTTTATTTTTGAAACTAAAAATAAAGTTTAATGCACAGTTTCTCTAAGGAAAACATAAACTATTATAAAAATCCATTCAAAATTAACAGTTATGCTCATAAAAAATGTTATATGCATACAAATGTGTTAAGTGAATATGTCATATCGAGTACGTGATCTGTCAGTAATTGCAAGAAATGTTAAATTATACTCATACAAAAAGTGATGTATGCTTCAAATATACAAAATTTAAATTGAGAGGGGGGGGGAATATTTTTATTAATTATAATTTTTTCATGGAATGCTAGTATTCCATGGAACACAAATTTAATACATCTCAATAGATGTATTCAATTTAATTGAAATATTAGACATTTGAGCCTCCCTTGATTGGGGGGCACTGGTGCAGCACATCCATCCAATTCACTCCCCATTTGCACAGCCCTACACATCAGTATCAAAAGCCTTCCTGAAATTCAAGTATATGATGTCAAAATTATTTCTTGCATCCAGTTCCTTCTCACTGTATCATAGTAACTTGTCAGATTGGTTAGACAAGACAGCCCCTTAACAAATCCATGCTATGACTGCAGTGTAATTGCACTCCTCTCCAGATAGTCCTGCATTACTCTTTAACCCCTGACTTCATTCATTTTTCCAGGAACAGAAGTTAAGCTAATAGGTCTATAATTATTCATGTTACTTTTTGATCCCCCTTTATGAATTGAGGATACGTTTGCATATCTGCAATCCATAGGGACCTCCCATGAATCTAAGGATGCTCTCATTATTATGGCTAAGGTTTGCTGCTCCCTTGATAGAGTGGATCCACCCCAGGTGCCTTTTTTATGTTCATTTTCGAGAATTTCTCTTCTACTTGGCTTTCAGTTATCACAAAGTCATTTGCCCCCCCCCCCCCATTTGAGTTTGATTAACTTCTGGCATCTGCTCCCCTAAAGAATTCCTCATGTGAATGTAGATGCAGAATACCTATTCATTTTGTCAGCAACCTGAGCAGGGTCATCAACAGTTAGCCCATTGACATCAAGTGGTCCAATGTGATTCGATCCCACCTAGAGCTTGATGTCATCCATGTACACCAAGTGTGAGAGGGCGTTAGGTTTTTTCCTTCCTTCTTTGAGGGTATATATATATATACACACACACACACACACGTGTTGTTGAGCATAGTGGATAAAAGAGGCAGGTGATCTGCCTGTATTTTGCCAAGCATCTTGATCCTTAACCTTCAGATATATGATTACTTGCGTACTATACCCTGGATGACATCATCCAGGTGAACTCGTCAACTTGTGTGTGCAAGTGAACTTCTTGTACTGGCAGTTGTGTATATTATCTATTCCTGGGGTTTGCCAGTTATACTTCTTCCTCATCAATGTCGCGTCTTCGCTGTTTGATATGCTGCTCCAGAACTCCTCTATCTTCTTCTGCTTGGATCATCCATTGCCTTTTTTCCCCCTCTTGTCCAGACTCCTGTAGTAGTCTCTTTGGTTTTCATTGAAGGTTCAGTTTGTTTTTCTCTGGGAGCTCTCTTTGTTTCAACGTATTGCCTTGCTGAGTTCGAGGAGGTTCTACTTCAATGCATCTAAGTGTACTCCTATGCTCTTCACTTTGCCAATTAACTTCTGTTACACCATTGATACCGGGTTAATTGGCCTATCTTAACTTTTAGTTCCTTCATGTTTTGCTAAAGCTTTCTTTTCACAGTTCCTTGTTTTTTCATTCCTTCTGCTGCTGGTCTCTCATTTCTCTTCCATTGATTCTAGTGGCTACAGCAGCACAGTATATGGCTGTGTGTTTGGCTTCCCATGTTACACCATTGCTATTGAGATAATGTAGTATTATTTGCCAGTTAAGGTGATCTGTGATTTGCCACGGGATTTTGTTATGGCCTTCTTCTACTTGAGCTCTTCTGGATTGTATTTCTTCTTGCTCTTCCTCTTCTGCACTCATTCTGGTTTGGTGTTGTCCATATTCTTTGTTCTTTATTGTTCATATTTCGATTGAATTTTTTTCAAGATTGCAGGAGTTATCAGGCTCTTTATGACAATGGTACTTCTGTGGTTTGCTGTTCACTGTTCAGGTCACTGAACATGTGGGAATCATTCCAATCACTTGGTATGTAGTCTTGTCCTGTACATCGTCATATTAGTCTCTAGCTTGTTTACTTCATAGTATGTTTGCATGATGAATGTATTCTCTTTGATACTACAATTCATGCGTTGGGTGGTCACTGGTGTGGTTGTGCAGGAAACACTTCCAGTCTGTTGGGCTGGATGGCCTTGGCCTTCTATTGTGGTAGCCATATGGGGGAGGAAACACCACTTGCTCCACTGCCTTCCTTGGGAAACCGTCTCCGACATTTCAAACCAACCCCTCTGCCTAAAGCCTGAAAGTGAGTAACTTTGTCCTGCACCATACTCAATGCAGTTTGAAGAAGAAGAAGAAGAAGAAGAAGAAATCTTTATTGCATACGAAAAAAAATGCATATGCCGTACACAATACCCTTCACGGCTAGAAGCCAGGGGTTTACAGTAAAGGAACAGTAAAGATGGATAACAATGTTGAAGAGAAGTAATGAACAGTTGTTCATTACTTCTCTTCAACATTGTTATCCATCTATGAAGGTGGGCCTGTTTAACTTCAACTTGCATCCACTGATGTTTAGTCCTTGTTAGCAACACCAGATGGTGCTTTTCTCTGCTGAATCTGCTTTCATGATGTTTGTTGTCTCTCCATATATTAAAAAAGTTTTCCTCCTAGTGATATTTATTCGGGCCAGTGGGAGAAGAGGGCGAGGAAATTACATCACTACAAATGCAATTAACTATTGACAACTGCCTCCATAACATTCACCAACCTTGTGCATGTGCTTCACTGTCTAATATTTGATGTTCCATTGTAATATTTCTTATATATTAATGAATATTGTATATTTGTAAATAATTAAGTATTTCGTAAATATTTTAAATATTTTTAGAAAGAAAAAAATTGGAAACTTTTATTGTGTTCTAATAAAAATTGCAATAAAAGGTTTATCAGTATTTTAAGGGATACTTTTTTCTATCAGAAGAATATTTCATTGTCTTTATCTAATTGGTTGCTTTGTAAAGAAGAAAATAAATTGGTATAGAAGGAATTAACAGTCTGTGATATCAGAACAATGTCAAAAGTGTTTACAGATTATAGGATAAAATGCAATGCGTTAGGCTTGGAGGAGATGGTCGTACAGTGGGAATCGATGAAACTGATCGTTTTACACACAAATATCGTTTTTGAAGTGTGTTTGCTTATGGGCTTGCAATTTAATAAACATGAATCAAAAAATAATTACGTTCGAGTAGTGGCAACGCACAATATCGAGGTACTGTTTGATATCGTTAATCATGGAGTTGTGCCAAGGGCAGTTATGACTTTTGGGTTGTGAGGCTATAAAAATATATATGAAACTTATGAGTGCAAACAGTGTTACATAAATGCCACTTTTATTGATCCTGATAATAATAATGCATAGAAATAATAAGTAATACATAAAAAGCATTTATGGTGCTCATTAAAAGAGGAAATTGTAGGTATTTATAATAACCATGAAAAAGCTATTAGTTTGTTTTTATTTCACATCAGTTATTTAACAGGTTGTTTGAAGATAAGATTTAATAAAAATTGTATAACATGTTTTAACAATTTTATTATTATATATTTTTCTAAATTTTAAAAATTTCAAAATAGTGGATTATTGGTGGTTGGGGGTTACTTTAGTATTATTATTATTGCTTAAGAATGAAATTAATTTTGATTCATTGCAAGAGAACAGGAAATTCACTATGAAATATATGTACATTGTTGTTGTGCTTCAGATATAAATTAATACAATGTGAATACAATATAATGATGAACCTTATTTCTAATCACAGGAAAGCTTAATCACAAATATTCTTGTTTAAGTATTTATTTACAGAAGCATCTACCCATTTCGCTTTCAATTGATAGTATTGCAAAGGAATTTAATCTTTCTGGTAACATGTTTAAACACAGATATGTCTTGATTAACCATAATTTACTGAATGATCGCTCAGCTTCTGCCAATACAGGAATGTATAAAAATATTCTAATAGCTTTTATAAGTTATTTTTTATTATGTAACATAACTTGTAGGATCCATACTTCTAAGCAAATTTCATCAGAAACATCATTAGAATATTCGTAGTGGAAATGTTTTGTGCTCTTTACTAAATCTGTAGCGCTCACAATTTTTATATTTTTCAAAAAAATCATCAAAAGAGATAATCAAAATGTTGTTCTAACTGACTTAAATGTTGATTAACATTATGTAAAATGAGACTTTAAAGTTTCCTCTGCTGTAGTTAATGATTCATCCTCAAATGTTTCATCAAAATGAGGTTTTTTTTTTTTTTCCTAAAGTTGAGTACCTATTAATTCTGTACTTATTCCCAATTGATAGGTCTCAGATTTTGACAATTCCAATATATTACTGAATCTGCTCCTTTTTTCAGAGAACTTTTTTTTTTTTTTTTTTTTTGCACTCATTTCCGATTATTGCGTATATTTATTAATTTTGTTTGTTTCATTGACAATATAGTACCATACAGTTATAGAATTGATAATGAGCAGTTTCTGAACCTGCTTTAGTTTGGTTTCTGATGCAGTTGCTTATCTTTGTTCAACACATTACTTCTAAAGCTTTCTAAGTTTCTTTTAACTGAAAGCAAATAGCTTTAACTGATTCTATTCTTGCTTCTCACTGAGCATTGCTTATTGGCTTTAATGTTATTCTTAAATGTCTGCATAATGTGTCCCTCTGAATGGTTGATACAGAAAATATTGCATATAAATGTTTGATTACAACAAAGAAAAATTTGCAGACTGTACTACTTGCAGCTACATCTCATAGTAAAAGGTTAAAAGAATGACCTACACATGGAATATATAACACTATACTACTTTAGGATTAATGTGCATTGGGCTTGAAAGCCATTGTATTTCCCCTTCATATTTTACTCATTATCATAACATTGCCCTCTGCAATTGTTAATGTCTGTGTTATACTATATTAACAGCAGATTTACAAGACCTTTGGCAGTCTGATCAAAAGCTGCAAAAACCTTATAAAATCTACATTTCTGTAATTCTTATACCATGTGAATACTAAGATAGTTTATTTAGCTATTAACTAAATCACTATACATTAAGGTGACTTTTTGGGAACCTTGCCAGAACCCATCCTCAGACCATACATTGGCTGTT
The DNA here is from genome assembly GCF_048544385.1 of Mastigoproctus giganteus. NCBI lineage: Eukaryota > Metazoa > Arthropoda > Arachnida > Uropygi > Thelyphonidae > Mastigoproctus > Mastigoproctus giganteus. Next base: position 103,433,490 of record NC_143584.1, on the reverse strand, counting down.
GCAAGCCTACTGCTTGCTGGTTGTCTCAATTCCAACTGCGTATTTTGCATTATAACAAAGAAAAATTTGCATGATGTACTACTTGCAGCTGCATCATAAAATAAAAGATTAAAATAATGACCTACACATGGAATATATACTGCTTTAGGATTAATGTTTTTCTGGATTTCAGGAAAGCTTTTGATACTGTTGCACATGGAAGACTACTATACTAATTGGAGCAGTATGGCATTAAAGGCAAGTTGCTACAATGGATAAAAGGATGGATGAGTGGGAGAAGACAGAGAGTGGTAATCAATGGATACTGCTCTTTGTGGACTGATGTTATTAGTGGTGTCCCCCAGGATTTGGTGTTGGACCCATTGTTGTTTTGTATATTTATCAATGATATTGATGAAGGTATATCAAGCTTAATGTCAAAGTTTGCAGATGATACAGAGGTTGGCAGCATTGTTAATAACAGTAATGACAGTTTGCTGAGCAGCAGGATCTGGAAACGTTGAGTAGGTGGGTTGAGAAGTGGCAACTGAAGTTTAACATTGACAAATGCAAAGTACTGCATATGGGTAGCAGTAACCCCCAGAGAAATGTACCAACTGTTTAGTGTTACACTCTGAGTAGTGGAGAATGAAAGAGACCTGGGAGTAATTGTGCAATCAATTATGAAGCTGTCAGAGCAGGTCACAGGGTATTGTCAAAGATATACAGGAATTTTGCTAGTAGGGAAAAAGGAGGTGATTATCCCTTTGTTATAAGGCAATGGTCAGACCACATCTTGAGTACTGCATACCGGTCTGGAAGCCTCATATTAGGAAGGATGGAAAGGTGTTAGAACGAGTACAGAGAAGGGCATCAAGACTGGTGAGGTGGGGAAAGGGGTGCTCTTATGAAGAAAGGCTTAAGTTCTGCAAATTGCAGCATCTGGAGACTAGGCACCTGCGAGGCGATCTGATTGAGGTGTATAAGTTGATTGCTGGATCAAACTTCCATCTATTGTTGTGAAAGTTGATAGCTTAAATAAATTCAAAGCAGAACTAGACAGATTTGGAATGAATGGATGGGTGAAATGGGATGGGTTATTTATTTATTTTTTTTTTTTTTTTTTTTGGCTAATTCTGTATGAGCTTGTTTTCTTTCATCATATGCCTCTACTAATGCTAATGCTAAATGTGAAGAACATACAGTTGGAATTGAGACATTCAGAAAGCAGGTGGCTGGCAAGTGCCTAGGTATGGTTTGAGGATGGGGTTCCAGCAAGATTCCCGAAACGGTACCTTAATGTATAGTGATTTAGTTAATAGCTAAATAAACTGTCTTAATATTCACATGGCATAAGAGTGGTCATTATTGAAATCTAGATTCCATGGAAAATCACCCCATAATGTTCTTTTACAACTAGGTTAAACCCTATAAAGTTTTCAAGAATTTTTGCCTTACTGGAGTTCTTATCCATATGAATATGTCTTAGTATTTTTGGCACTGTTCTTTGTGCAAAACATTTGGTGTACATTCCATTTGCAAACTGTAATATTTCACAATTCTAACATTGTTTAAAATTGTGTTCAATACTTCTTAACTAAGATCTTGTAAAAACGTATTTGTTGAATTATTATATAAAAATTCTGCCAGAACGTCATATCTGCCAATAGTTCAAGTAATCCTAAAAAATTCCTGTTACTGTTAAAGATGGTCGTCACTGTCCCTGATTGCTAAATTTCCACTTCACAGAAATATTACGGCAATTATTATAGTAATGGGAATAAAAAAAACTCAATTTGTTTTAGTCAAGCTCTCAGGCACCATATATTAATGCAGTTCTCGCACACGTTGCTGCTGTAACATCTGACTTCCAAGCAAAGTGTCCAGCACAAAATGGTTGTATTGCTAATACAGTGGATACCAGTTATTTGGAACACATCGGGACTAGTGCATTTTGGCTCGATTAAGCAGCTGCCCCAATTCTGCGAAGTTTCACATAAGTGTTTAAAAATACACTTATGTGAAACCCCGCTTTACAATTGATTCTCTGTACAATCAAATCACGTTATGATGGACTCACCATAGTAAAGTACCATTCACTATACGATATGTAATACGTGCTGGTCATTGTGATCATGTTTGGGAATTGAATTTTAATTCTATTAAACAGCGATTCTAATAAGTGAAAATAGGAGGAATATTATCCACAGTCTATAAAAGTAAAGGTATATTAAGCACAAATTTACACTTTATTACCTTACCAGTTAAAAAATTAAATGACATATGAAAATTGGAAGAATATTTTCCACAGGTTAGCAAAATAAAAATAAATTTGCGCTTACGTGATAGCTTAATTAATATTTACTGTAATGTGTACATACTAACTAGTTGATATTTCTGTTCACTGACATTTGGGAGGAGGAGGGATTAAAATTTAAAACAGTAAAAAAAATAAGCAATCATTAACAAAGAACATGGCCCACAAAAATTGCAACTAACACGATATGTGCAAGCGAGAATGGAATAACAAGTTACGAAGCTTAAAAAATAGGAATGAGAAGATTCTGTAAATTTATTTATGTTTTTTATATGATCGAAGATTTCGGTGAAGGGGAAACACATTTCACCATAATAATGTAAAAATTCACAGAATTCCAGCTGTCAGTATTATTGCAAATTCAGTAAGATTCAGTTTACTATCTGTTTATAATAGATTGCACTAACAGAAAAGCCCAATAAACCGTAAACTGCTAATTGTTTTTATTCTTTTATGGTCGTGACCTGAAATCCAGCCGGACCACGTGGTATGGTCGGAGACAATTGTAGGGTAATCTCGACTGCTATGGTCTCCTGCCCTAATTAAACAGCATGTTGTCCCAATTAAGCAAAGAAAACCCTGGCTACTTTCTCGATTAGGTTCTGTTCTTTAAGATTTGTGCCAAATAAACGGCTGCTCCGATTAACCGATAGCTCAAATAACCGGAATCCACTGTATTTAGAAACTGTTAGAAACTAATGTTGCCATTTTAGCACTTTTCACAATAGGTTTGGCACTTTTTTTTTTTTTTTTTTTTTGTTTATCTAGCATCTTCTCATCCTACTTTTCTCAATTTCTAGCACCATATTTGATGCATTTGTTTGTTTTCTTAAAAATTACCCTCTTAAGCTAAAACTCTGTGCTGTGACATTTCTTAACATTGCCTGGTACTAAACTTCCAAGCACCTTGCAGTTACAGCACTTTAAGAATAAACATATCAAAACCAAACCTTTCCAAGGAAACTACGTAACCATGCTCTAATCGATGGTATATATATATACATTCCATGTTCCCAGTTACTGTAATAGCATTGCACTATAAATTGGTTATGTAAGCAGTAAAATGACTGAAGTGGTGCTGTGCGTTCCTTCCTCATCTCTAAATTTCTTTTAAATTCAAGGATTTATTTTTAGGGCATATAGTATTGTCCTTTATCTATATTTTTTTATGGTTTCATTATTTGTTGTGATAAAAAAGGGAAAATTGTAACTTGTTTAGTTGATAAACCATATAGAAAAATAAATTAAAAAAAAGGAAGGAAAAGAAAAACAACTTTCTGATAATAAAAATGCTTGCTTATTATAGGTCACATTAGCTTAGGGAGACTGATTGCACTTCTTGCTAATGGTGCTTAAGAGTGTGTTCACAAGTGAGATTTATCTATGGACCAATGAAAATGCACTGGTTAACAGAGGGTGATGCTTAATAGAGGGTTGCTTAATGCAGATTTCACTTTTTGAATTACTGGAGTAACCAACCCAAAACAGATAAAGTAATTCAAGTTGTTTCCACATGGCATCCATTGTTCTGAATATATTTAAGAGATTGTTGATGAAAATTTATCCTTTTCCATTTGATTCAGTTACTTTAAGTGCCTGACTTTTTTATTTCCTTGTGAACATGAAACAATTGTGTGTAATTTTATCCCTCTGTAAAAACGAGTCAAAAAATATATTCAACATTTTCATGATTAATGGCTTGTAGATGCTAAATATAAGAACTGACTCTGCAAATTAGATGGCAGTTTAAAAAATTTTATGAATATTGTAAATGCATGCTGACAACCAAATTAAGTGACATTGAAAGGCATCATAATACAATGAATCGCACGAAATCCTAAGAGCCCTCTTGCCTCCGTAGCCAGGTGGGCAGGAGCAGCAGTGCATAGCACGCGCTTCTTGATTAGACCGGGGTTCGAGCCCGTGACCACCAAATACGGAGGATGCAGAAAGGTCACGGAATGACCACTGCATATCCCCAGAGCAATATGGCCTTAGTTGCTAATGCTCCTAAAAAAAAACCTAACAATAAATAAGAGCCCTCTAGTTGTCATCATCAAAGTGTATTGCCATTCAAGAAAACTGAAAGATGACACAAAGGCAGAAAGTAGCATACAACTTTTAATAGTTTTGAATTGTGCCTTGAGGTATTATTAGCATTAGCCATATGGTGCAAGGAAGCCTGAGGCTTATGCTGCACCAGCCAAAGGTAGTTACTCATTTGAGTAACCTTTTGTAAATTCTGTTTTTCAGAGAGCAAGGAATGTAAGAATTTCAAACTGCAAAGAGCAAAATGTTCTTTGCACGTTGCTGAATTTAATTATGGCAACCATATTACCATAACATACAGTAGTTTCAAGGGAGAAGGGATTAAATTCGAAAACTAAGTTTCTAGTAAAAAAAAAAAAAAAAAAGCTTTCATATATTTTAAGCAACTGTTACATTACTAAAAATTGAGTACTAAAACAATGGATATGTTAACCTTGTTCTATTTACAGAAATGTTATCTGATAACAAAACACTTATTTTGTAATTTTTTGCCTTTTATAATCATCCAGTTTTGTCTTCTGTATAAGATTCCAATAGTAGTCTTCCATCACATTTGGACTCTGTTTTTCCTGGTATCATTTTCTAATTTGAGAAATATCTTGGTGAAACCTTTCACTATGTTCATCGGTGACTACTCCCAAGTTTTCAAGAAAAAAGTCTAAATAGAATGTAGGAAATGAAGCTTTAATGACATGTTGCATCTCAACTCTCAATGCTAAAATTAGCTCATCCACAGTTTCACTGTAATTTTGCGATTTCTCATTGCCTAAAAAGTTCTAGAAGATGTTTTTGAATGCCCTCCAGGCTCTTATTTCTGTACGATTTAATTTTTTAGTGAATTCCTCATCTTGGAATAGCAGTTTGATTTAAGGACCCACAGAAATTCCCTCTTTGTCTCAGTCTAACTGATTCAAGGAAACTTTTGCCCTAAATAGGAAAATTCTTCTCCATTTTTGTCCATCACTTTCACAAATATATTTATCAAACCTAGCTTGATGTTCAATGGAGATAAATAGATTTTTGACTCATCCACCAAAGGAGGATGTGCTACATTTTTCTGACCCAGTGTAGGTTGTGAACAGTCTGGGCATTTTTTTATCCTGTAGTGACAATCCTTTGCTCAGCTGTCCCACTTGCATAAAGAGTAGCAGTATTTAGTGTGTCCATCTTGCAACCTAGTCAGCAAAGCTACCACTTTTAGGTCTGTACAGATATTCAATTTGTATTCTTGATAGCATATTTTTTTGAAAAAGAATATGTAGGTCTCATACATTTCATTCGTGTGAACTGCATGGGCCAATGTTATAGTTGGATACGTATTTCTATTATGGAATAAAACTTCTTTCAAACTGACCTTGGCTTTTCATGCATCAATGAAAAGTCTCCACTGCTCAGGGAGGTGCTCCAGATGTAACTCTTTCATTACTTCTTGGACATTGTTACAGTAAACCAAAGCACTGTCCATGGAGTAATATTCATTATTTTAGATTGCCTCTGCCTATAAAAAGACACCTTGACATTTTTTTCAAGAAGATTCCATTGCTGAAGCCATGATCCTTGTATAACTGAGTTTTGGTTTAAGAGAGGTCCAAATCTCTGACCTATCATTCAATTCTGTGTGAGTGATTAGATGTGGCTTTGCAGTATCAAGAGTTGAAAAGTCTGGATTTGTATTCGTTTTGGGTTCTGCATCTTCTGGAGACTCCTTTTCTGATCCTGAATTAGAGTCAAGTCCATAAGTTCTGGTGGCTTGGGCACTTGCATTATATCATCATGAGGAACTGGCCTTAGAGCAGAAGGTATATTGGAATACTCCATTTTATGTTTGAAAGAAAATGAAAAAAAGCAACACAGAATACAAATAAGCTTAGGAGCACAGGTTTTGAGAACGAATGGAGAAATACCACGAGGACCAGGTGCGCTGTTGGCATCAAGACTGTTCAAAATTCTTCTGACATCCTTTTGACAGAAGACCACAGGAGGAACTGAATGGAGTGTACTGGGAATGGTAGCAAGTGGTTTACCAAGATCATTATTACACAAGTTAGAAGAAAAGTAGAATGCTAGTGTGTCAGCTTTATCTTGCGAATAGAGATGGGCAAAAGTTGTGGCTAAAAACTCTCCTGTCCAATTATCACCCTATTGTACTTGTATTTTTTTCCAAAGAAATGGAGAAATCCATCAACTTTTAACTATTAAAACTACCTCAAAACACTGATGGGTTCCATCAGTGTTGATCAACTGGTAATGTATTGGCAGTGTCCTTAAATGTCCATCTCCATTAATTCTTCATTGGGGCAAAGAAAACTTAGGATCGCATTTCTCTATTAGGAATTAACTTCTAATCTTTCTTGGTATAATCACATCACAATTATTGCTTCCTCTACATCCACAGCACTCGGTTTTCTCTTTCACTCTCAGCATTACATTTCTTCAAAATGACTGCTCACTCTGTACAAATCTTAGGTCTGCTCTACCATGGAATGTTGTTCCAACATCTTACCTTTTATGTTACCTTTGAACAGATTCAATAAAAAAAAAAAAAATTGGTGAAACTGAAGCAGGTACCCTTGACATTTCTAAAGCTTTTGATCATATTTGGCAGGAAGTTCTTCTAAACAAGCACCCAGCTTTTTCTCTGACTGCTCAAAGGAAGTGATTGTAGATGGCTGTTTGACTTCTAACTTCTCCACTAATGCTCTTGTTCCCCAAGGTTCATTTCTGTCTCCCACTCTTTGCTCCTATACATTAATGACCTTCTTCCACTGATTAGAAATTCTATTAATAGTTTTACTGATGATAGCACATTAAAGCCACCTTCCAATTTGAAAAGGCTTTTCTTGCACAAACAGCTTCAACTACTTAAATATCCTCTACAATGTCCTTAAATGTCCATCTCCATTAATTCTTCATTGGGGAAAAGAAAACTTAGGATCGTATTTCTCTACTAGGAATTAGCTAAAAATTAACTTCTAATCTTCCTTGGTATAATCACATTACAAATATTGCTTCCTCTGCATCCACAGCACTTGGTTTTCTCTTTCACTCTCAGCATTACATTTCTTCAAAATGACTGCTCACTCTGAACAAATCTTAGGTCTGCTCTACCATGGAATGTTGTTCCAACATCTGAGATGGAGCCCCAACCCCAACCCCCCCTCTCCTCTCCTCTCCTCTCTCTCTCTCTCTCTCTCACACACACACACACACACACACAGATTTTTTAGACTCCATCCAAAAGAGAGAAGTCAGATTTATTAATAACCTATCTCTTACTAAGTCTCTCTACCCTCTATCTCATGGGCACTGTTCTTCTGAATTGTCATCTAATTCCTTCATCTCTTCCAAACCAATCTGAACACATTCCATAATCAGTCAGCATCCATTCGCTGTCAGTCTCCAAAATCAAAAAGCCAGCTTTTTCTTTTTCTCATTATCCCTTCCATGTCTGTTTTCTGAAACAACCTTCCTTCATATGTATTTCATTAAAGTACAACCTACTAAAATTCAAGTGATACAATTTTCAGCCTACTACCCATACACTTTACTAATTACTATAGGTTCTAATACCTTTCATGTTTGGGCAGTATACTCAACATAATTCAAATAAAAAAGGTGCCTCCGTAGCCAGGTGGGCAGGAGCAGCAGTGCGTAGTACACGCTTCTTAATTAGACCAGGGTTCGAGCCTGTAAACCACCAAATACGGAGGATGCAGAAAGGTCAGGGAATGACCACCGCATATACCCGGAGCAGTATGGCCTTAGTTGCTAATGCTCCTAAAAACCAAATAGCAACATCAAATAAAAAAAATTCTCGTGATGTAAGTAAATTAGCTTTTTCTCTACTGAAAATTAACTAAAATATATATTGATCAGATGTTTTGCCAATTTCTTACCCATTCCTATGTGTTGCTCTGCTCAAAAAAAGATTTGAAACACACATGAATGAAATATTAAATTCATTACTCTGTTGTGATGAAATAAGTTTGAATTTTATAAATTCACTCCAGAACTGTTGATTTTTTTACTCCCTATATCTTAAAAAAATATATATATATATATTTAACTGTTAATACTATCGAGTTTACCTATTGTTTTTGTATTTCAGGTTTACTCATCTATATACTTTGTGGGTCATATTGTTTATATAGGGTGGATACCACTCTATTTCCTTATCATAATGGCAATCCCAAGAAGCAGAAGGAAAGAAGATTAGGTTTAACTACATTGAGAAAGGTTTAAAAATCAAAGAAACATTATTTTCACAACAGCAGTTCTGCACGATGTAAATTATTATTGCTGTTTTCATTCCTGCTGATATTCACACTCTCTCTCTCTCTTTAATTCTTTGTCATAGAGCTATGGAATAGTCACTGATATTTTATTATGTTATATTTAATACTATTATAAGTACTCTTTTCTAGCACAAATCAGTTTTCAGGTTAATTTCATTGAAACAGATAAAAATAAAAAGATGGGGCCACAGCTATTAATTAAATCAAATTTATCCTGCTCACTGCATTTTTCAGTGATTATACTAATCTATATAGGGTCAAACTTTAATTGAAGAAATGCAGAAGTAATAACAAAATATATTACAATAAATAATGAGTAGTACTGAAAGGGTCACCAAAATGGAAAAGGGTAAAATTAAGATGTACTTGTAAGACTTCTTGTTCTGACAAGGATTTTTTAAATTTACTCAATTTGATACAATTCAGAAAATTGTATTCCTTTTTACTGAATTCTAATCTGTGTTACTAAATTTCATGCTTAAAAGGTCTGGGATTAATGATGATATAAATTGGAGGGACATGTCTAGTTTAGCGTGTTATTCATGCTTTTGAAAATAACTTTGAAATTATTAATTTTCTGTTTTAGTTATTTGGAGAAATGAAATAAAGGCCTGGGAATCAAGTTGTATATGAAATATTGGAGCGTAACTAGATACTGTTTTAAGGATCTTTAGTAAAATTGAATGGCATGCTGGTTCATTGATTCAAAATGCTCAAGTGGTTTTCTAAATTTATATATTATTTTAGAAAATTTTGAAATAAGATAAAATTTTAAGCAGCATAATTTATTTAATTTCTTGGGAGAATTTAAATTAGATTTATTCATTATTTATATTATTAAATATAAATAATGATTTTTTTTAAAACATTGCATTACCAGTGAATCTGCAAATTGTGGATATTAACTTGATAATTAATTGTATGCAAAAAATAGCTTGTTTTTCTTTCATACCATATGGGTTGGTTTTAAGAGTTATTAACAATGTTCTATAGGTTCTTAACAATGTTCTGTAGGTAAACTTTTTTTCAAGGAAGATTCAATTAATGTACAACAGCTAATGTATTTGAGAAAACTAAATTAAACAAGTTGTCTGCGTCAAAATATTAAAATTCTTGAATTATAACTAGCATAACATATTAGTAAAAAGTTGGGTATTATGCCCAACTTTTTACTAATAGAATTTTGAGTGGGGTGGGTCAGAATAGTGCTGTATTGGTACTCCTTTTAATTAAATACATTAATTTAATTAAAAGAAGTGAAATCACAAATTCATTTTTAATTTATAGCTGTGTTTATTAACCTTTTCCAGAGTGAGTTTCTTGAAAATGTTTGAGCCCTGAGCAGGGATGTTTTCATTACTGTGGGCTCTTTGGAAAGTCTTCACAAAATTGAAAATTTGTAAAAATTAAAATATTGTACATAAATGCCTCAACTTTTAATTTGTTCATATATTGATTTGATTTGATTTGATTTCTCAGTATTAGAGTGAAATTATTTCAAAAATCAAGTCAGAATTTAAAAAAATAAACAGATAAGAGAATTTGAAAAAAAATTGTTAAAAATTTTGTAAATAATTCATTGCCAATTCTTTTTGGTTATAATTTATGTATTGTGTGATTCAATTTCACCAACTCCTGTATTTGAATTCCAGAGAATTTCATCTCTTAAATCAAAGATGGACATCAATGGCTGATAGGCACAATCTCCTCCTCCTCTGATTTTAAAATCTTTTTATTCTGTCATCTGTTATAAACTGTCTGTGGTTACTTGGAAACACAGATAAGAGATAGCAGTACTTAATGGAAGATTTATAGTGTATTTTGAAATAGCCTTGGAAAAATGTGTGTACTCCGGAAAAGGTTAAAATGCAGTTAATATTCTTCTGCAAGTCCAATATTTTTAATTATAATTATAAAATGGGATTTTGCAACATTAGCTGTGGTCTGTTATTATTGTAATTTATTATTATTATTATTTAGTCATAAAAAGATTGTTATATAATATTTAATTTGAAAGTTATATATGTCTGCTTTTAATTTCCATCTTGCTTCCCAAGAAGGGACCCAAGCAGCTTTCCAGCTGCTTGGGTCCCTTCAGTGACAGAGATCAACTTTTGACCATCAAGGATTGGACTTATGATTGCATTAGAGGTAACCATAAGACCAATCACATGAGCTAGCCTGAATTGCTAATACCATTTTATTCACTTAACTTCACCAAAAAAAGTGTGAATCTGCTCTTCGCCTGAAATGAAGGGACACTTCCATGACAGCAGGTGGTGGCCTCTATTATCGAATGTATGCTGACGTGTGGATGTTTTTTTTGTAAGTGAGCAAGTTACAAAAAGCTTACAGATACATAACAAATACTTTGTGTAACTTTTAATCATAATTTTCGGCCAACTAATAAAGGTTGCCAGGATTATATTTCATTCAGTGAGATTAAAATAATTTTTGATGCATACACTAAATATAACCAAGCCAGATGTGTAGGGTGAATATGGTCCAGTTTTAGAATTAACTAAACACATTCAGTATTTAGTCAGCATGCATTCACTGAGAGAGAGAGAGAGAGGCCATGCAATATCTGATGAGAGACCTATAATTGTGGAAAGAGCTGTCATGATAGTGCCCTTAGTTTTAGACAAACAGCAGGTTCAGTCTTTTTGGTGATGCTGTTTTTATAAAATTACGTTAGCAATTCAATTAAGCTGTCAGGTGTCATCAGGTGATACCAGAATAATATAAATTTTGAAATTTAAATATCTGTTAGATTTACATATGGTTACGTTAATATTTAATTCCTTCAATGTAGTATTCACTTGAACCATTAATTATTTAATTGGAAAAGTACAGCTGCTTTTGTTTGTACAGAAAATATACCATATACCTACTCCTGTCATAATGTTTTAAGAGTTTTGGTTTTCCTTCACCCACTTAAATATCCTGTGATGATTTTTATAAAGTTTCAAAATTTTCTTGCTCTCCCTCACCCCCATAAAAAACCAAAATATCTTTCCTTGTTTTTTTTTTTTTTTTTTTTTTTTAATTTGGCATAGTGGCAGAGACATGTTGTAGGCCTCTGTCACTGGATCAAAGTATCTCCATGACAGAAATATTACACACACATACAAGGTTTTCAAATTATTTCGATGCCAATGTTGAAGTGTGACCCCTTAACTTACTTCAATGTATAGTGTTTATTTCCCTATTGCAGACATTCAACATTCAAACTGGCAAGAAAAATTGCAGAGGAATCTTTGATTGTATCTGCAGTGAATGAAGACAAATGGCTCAATATTTGTCCTCAATGGAGATAGATACATTTTGAAACTCTTAATATGCAGAGGAGTAAGATAAACAGGTATTAAACATACATATGAGCTCTCTATTGTGATTATTGCTTTCCTCTAAAACACACACACACACACACACACACACACACACACACACACACACACACACACACACACACACACACACACACATTCAAGTGATTACATATATAATGTAATATTAGTAAAAATATTCCATTAAACCATCATAAAGAAATAAATGTAGCAATTTCATATTTAAAAAACTGTTGTTGTTGTTGTTGTTGTTTGAGATTTTATGCAATTATACATGTTGTTTGCGATTTTATATTAAACCATCTTCACCCAGACTATCTTATAATAAGGAATAGTTTCATAAATCACAAATGTAGCATTGTTTACAGGGACCCTGCATAATGCAAAATGGTTCCCTATTGCAGTACATTGTGTAATACATGAAAAATTGCCCTACTCTTTTTCTTGAAATGTCTTTGTGGGTTAGAATCATCAGATATGCTAGTTAAATTTACATAGATATTATACAAAATTCAGTTCCATATTACAAGGTTTCTGAAGATCATTTGACATAAGTTCATCACTGGTAGCTACTACAGCCACCATTGTAGTAGCTATTTTGTGTAATATATTTGCAAAATAAATTATTTATTGGGTCAAAGTATTGTGTAAATTTAAATAACATGAGATTGTGGGGCACAAATAGTAAAATCAGTCATAATCCTATAGTCCTTTTATCTTATATAAATATTTAATTAGAAAGATTATTAGATGAAGTAGCATATGCTAAACTGTGAAAGGAGCCAAAGGATCTGATAGTATATACTGTTAGATTTCAAGGAGAAAATTCTGTAATGTTGTTTGATTAATTTGTGCATGCTAGGTCCAAAACTTAGGTTGGAATTTGATTGAATCTGAAATTGTTATGAATCTGAAATTTAGGAATTGCTATATTAAAAGACTAAAAGCTGAACTAAAAATATATGGTAGAGGATATGTAGCACATGAAATGTGAATACCATATCATAGAGAGTGAATTCCAGTCTCAAAGTTTATAGAGGATAACATACACCATGCAGAAAATGAGGTGAGAAGCATGCCAATAAGAACACCAAGAAATTACTTACTTATTATATGCTTGACATAGTGGAGTAGCCAGTGCAGGAGTGGTAATACATATATTGAGTTGACCTAGATTCAAGTGCATGTGACCAATAAATATGGTTAATGAAATCATCTCATTGTGGAAATGATTAGACGTATTTTTCTCTGACCTGTGTTGTTTGTGCCCGAGTATGAACAGAAGTTTTTTTTTTTTTAATATGAAGCTAAAAAAAAAAAATAATAAAATAAATACTTTGATTTAAAAAAGCATATATGGTTAAGGACATTATCAGGTATTAATATAAACTGAAATTTATTTTGAGTTTGGTTTATTGGTAACTGCTAAGATTGGTTACACACAAGAAAGGAAACTGTGGGCAGTGAAATACCTAATATTGGCAAACTCCCAAATGAATTATCCTTTTTGTATTTATATTCCTATTTTGTCCTCAAAAAAACCTGAGTAGAAGATAAATACAAAGGATAACTGTGACTTACAATTTCTTAAATACGTTAAATCAAACATGATACCCAATTAAAACAAAACCTGGTTATATATAAATTTTTACAAGAATTTGCAATATTAAGATCTAGAGACCAGTGTAAATTTATTCAGTTTCTGAGATATTATTAATCAAAAATTCTCAGAAATAATGATCCCTCTCCCATTACAGATATTCATATTTTTCAAATGAATATGAAACTTGGTATTAAAACTTGATTTTACTAGTTGCACTCTCATAATATGACACTGGCTTTGGTTGAATGGATTTAAAACAATGCCTGTGTGTGTTAACTCTTTAAATAGATCTTAAAATATATTTTTTTTATTTTTATTATTATTTTTTTTTAATCTGAGAAAGCTAAATGTGTAAAAATGGAAGAATTTGATCACATTACACTTCTACCTTAATTTTTTTTTTTTTTTTTTTTTTTTGGATGAATAAATTAAGCCCGGAAAGAACTTTTGCACATTTTGTTGATCATGATTCCAGATGGGTAGAATATCTTCACTGTATCTGTCCCATAATAATTTTGGTTAATAGGTCACTGATGTAGGAAGGATAGGATAACACCAAACTTTCCATAAAAATCTCTGGCGAGAACAAAAGACTCTTCAGCTGAAAGCGAATTCTTCCTGCTAACACTGTACCTTTTAGATTTAAACAAACAGTTTAATTGAGTTAATCACTCTTAAGCCATGTGAAAATTATTGTGCTGAAATTCCAGCTCATTGCATATTTAAGTAACTATTGTTGTTACCATATAAAAATAAGTAATAATTAAACAACAAAAGCCTACTTTGACCACAGGAAGAGTTGCTCAGCCCTTTGCAAGATATGCACAATGCTGTGGCCTGTGTTATACAAAAGAGACTAAATAAATCTGCCCCCAAAACCAGAACCAGACTCTCAAATAAGAAATTAACTGAAATCACAAAAATAATAAGAAAATTAAAAGAATGGGGGTGTCACAGGCATGATTTTTTAGGGAAGCACCCACCTATCGACATCCAAAAAGGTCATATTTCCTTAATGAACAATGGAAAAGTGTCAAGCATTCATTGGTGTGCCTATATGACCTATAGCAGAACAAACTGAGAAAACCAGCTAACTAATCTTCAGAAAACACAAATTCGAGTACACTAGCCCTCTACATGTTAACTTAAAAACCAAATATACAATACGTTCTTTCTTGTTCTTTTTTATCTGAATAATTCACTGTACCTGTCCTAAAATTACTTTGCCCTTTTCACATAGATGGCAGAATTTTCTTGCTTGCATCCAGGCAATTAACTTTTGACCTAGATATAAATTTCCCAATAATAGCAAAAAATACACTACTTTTAAATCTGTCCTTAGAATAATTAATGTCTGTGTTCTTCTCTGCCAGGATTGCACCCACTATAATTTTTCTCAAAACTGTGTATATCTATACTGCATAGGTTAATAGCACCATGTTATCCAAATTATAGTTACATCATAATTTATTTCATTAGCTAATTAGTAAATTAAAAAATTATCTTAACATTAAGAGTGACAGAAAACAACTGACAAAGAAAATCAGAGGTGAAAAAAAAAAAAAAAAACCTTTTTTTTTGTAACAACCTCCCCTCCCAATTTCAGAAGAAAGATAATCCTTAACTGTAATGTTTTTATGCAGTTCTAAAAAATATTTGTCCCCACATAATTATATTGTTAGATTTCAGTTAGTTTTGCTTATTCAGCATAACAAATTCAACCCTATCCTTTTTTTTTCTTTCCTTCCCCGCAGCTTAGTTTACAGCCTTAGCTACCTTAACCTGGCTGTGACCACATAAAACTGTGTATATCTGAACATTGGCAATTCCTGTAAAAAAAAAAAATAATAAAAAAATAAAAAAAAAACCTTCTACATAACCAAATTATGCATTTCTTTAGCTACTGCAGCCTGCTTTCAATGAATAAAATAATTTCTGTTTATCTCGGGACGGCAAAAGCCAGAAGAATTTCCATATTCATTGTAACTGCATACATATTGAATTAATAATTATTAAGGGCAGCCAGATTTTTGGTGCTACAGCTTATAATGGGCCATGCGTTTTTGTGACTGCACATGCTTACTACTGGATCATGACCAACCCATAAATCATACAGCAGGTAGAAGTGCTGCTTCATGCGTTGCAATAAAATATTTCATTGTCCATATGGTTCCTTTTCGTATGTAGCACCTGCCATTGATTGAATTATCTTATATTCCCTACATAACATTAGTTTTCATCTCTTATTTTCCAAAACGAGACTTTTGGATAGTATTTTGGTTTGGTATACCTTTGTATACAGTAACTTCTTTAAGTTTTGTAACAAGTCTTAATAGTCATCAATAAACTAAACTCAAAATTCAGATCACACTGTGTATAAGTGTTATTTCTTGTATTACATTTAAATTTATGTATCATATAAATTTTGTATATATTATATAACAAACTACTTTATCCTCTTAATTTAAGAAGTGTAACAGAATGGATCCAACTTGATTAAAATTCTTTTTAAAAATGTGATTCTTTTTAATATGACTATTCAGCGTGCATAAATTCTTTATACTCAGTTTAAAATATTATTAAAGAATTTTGCAAGATGAAATGTATTTCAGGTGTTTCTAATTTCTTAATATGTTGGCACACTATGCAGTACTTCTACTGGCCTGATTATTTATTTATTTATTTTTAAATGTAATTTCTGGTGTTTACAAGTTACTGTGCAAAGATACATCAAATCTTGTCATGAACTCTGAACATGATAAATGAACATGTGAATCCCTAAAATTTGTTTCAGACTGATTTTTTTTATTATTATTATTATTATTTGAAAAGTGTTGATTTTTGAATAGTTTACATACATTAAAGAAACCAAGTAAATTTTTTTTAAATAATCATGAAATTAAAACTGAATAGTTTGTTAATTAAAGAGAAGTACAGGGTTGTTAAAATTAAAGTATCCCTATGTAGAGGACTCTGGAGCAAGTTCTAAGGCTTGTACTGAAGAGAAATTTCGACAACAGGTACAATGAAGAAAGCGTTCGCCATTTATTGGGGAAAAAAAATTAGTTACAAAATTTGTCACTGTATATCACTGTGGTAATACAAATCACTTGAACAGCACTACAGTTGTTCAATGTGTCCTCCATTTTGTCCAACAACAGTTTCCATTCGAAGAACAGCATTTTCTACAGCAGAACGTAACATGTCAACTGGAATGGCCAGCACATGACGTCTAATGCTGTCCTTCAGATCTGCCAGAGTTTGGCATCCTTCCTGATACAGGTATGTTCGTGTCAGACAGCACCTAGGATTTCTCCCATCTCTGTGTGTGTTCGCTGTATCGAGGACAGTACACTGTCAAGCCAGAGAACATGTCTGTGCAGTGTGATGTGTTGTGCCCATTGTTTGTCTGGCTTATTGGCTGCCAGGCCCTTAGTGGGGCCTGACGTTGCCCATACCTCACCACGTGAAGGCTAGCCGGATGTGTCCAGTATCACAACAAGTTGCTTTGGCAGGTCCTGCCACCTAGTTTCCTGCGATTTCAGTGGCTAGGACCTAGCCACTGAAAAAAAATTACGTTTGACATTAATGCTTAATGTTATTGGGGTTGAATGCTAGAGAGATGTGTTAAAAGCCCTAATAAGTTGGGGAAAATTTTGATGTTATTAAATTTAGACATGTGAGGCTATACCCTAGATAAAAGATAATAGTGTTAGTTGTCTTAGAGATTTACATGAAACCAGTAGAATTTAGACGTTGATTAGAATTTGGCGGCATTGTTAAGGGGTGTACTCGGTCGATTTAGTGAGGGGGGGGACTGAAGACTGGGGGAAAACAGAAAGAAGTATACGGACAATAGAGTAGGCATCCTCAAAGAGGTCAATGGAGATAAGCTCCACCAGGTGAAGTATGGGGGGAGGCAGGGAGGGGGGAGACAGAGACCTGTCTCCTCCCTCTCCTTCCTTGGGATGGGGTTTTAAAGGGAACCGGGTTAGAGTACCCAGTTCAGATCGCCAATGGCGTGTCAGCAGCAAAGCCAAAACCAACACTTGCTGCTGACACGCCATTGGCGTGTCAGCAGCAAGTGTTGCCTTAGCAATCTTTGGATGTGTGGTGGCGCACCATCTTGCATGAATATGGTATCCTGGAGGCACCCACGTTGTTGCAGCTCTAGTATTGCGAAATTTGCCAACATTTCATAATATCACTGTCCAGTGATGGAACAGGTGTGGGAGTCCAGTCGGTGTTACCTGTTCAAAAAAATATGGCCCAATCATGAATGTGGCCGTAAATCCATACCACACACTCACTTTTGGAGAATGCAACGGGACCTCTTGGATAACTTGAGGGTTTTCTGTTGCCCAAATTGTGCATATTCACTTGTCAATTTAAGCAGAATGGGCTTCATCACTCCAAAGGATGTTCCATGGCCAAATGATATCCACTGTCATTCGTGCCAGAAACTGAAGTGCATATGTGAAACGAATATCTGCATCACCATGCTTTAGCTACTGTAGCATGTGCATCTTTTAAGGATAGTACCACAACACCTGACACATTACTAGCTGGCACACATGTGCCAGCTAGTAATGTGTCACTTGTACCACATGGAGATTGACTTGATAAATCCACGACAGCCATAGCCACATCTTCAACATGAGAGGAGTCCACTCATTTTCGACCTCTACCTGGTTGAACACTAAGATGTCCTGTCGCTTCAAATTTTGCAATCATTTTGTGGACAGCACAAACTGTCATAGGTCCATGCCTTATGTGCTTCTGTTGCCAGAATTCTCTGATAGTTGCAGCTGCATTGTTGCTGTTCTGATAGTACAGCTTCACTAATAGCGCCTTTTCCTGCAATGTTTGTTGGCATTGCTGCTGTAGTGCAGGCAAACATCTAGTGTATGATTTTGATGAGACAGCTTTGTTTTTATACAGTAGAGCTGAGTAGTGGCGCTGGGGCAATAAGTTACAATTATGCAAATAACTTACGTTATTTGCATAATCATAACTAAGATAGTTATGCGCCATACGGTGACACAGTGACAAATTTTGTAACTAAATTTTTTTTTTTTCCAATAAATGGCAAGCGCATTCTTTATTGTACCTATTGTCGAAATTTCTCTTCAGTACGAGCCTTATAACTCGCTCCAGAGCCCTCTACATAGGGATACTTTAATTTTAACAACCCTCTACATGAGTGAGTGGCATATTTTATTGCTAAATGTGTGCATGAGGAAAAAAATCATGCATGGAAGGAAATTTGATGTGAGAGAATGCGTTTATATCCTACAGAAATCTGGCAGCGAAATTTTCATCTTATAAATATTATTTGCAATGTAATAATTTTGAACATGTGCTGATTTACTATATTTTATACTGATTACTATAAATGTAAAAAAGAAAGGAGTTTAAAGTCTGTTTGACTCTTGAGAGATAATTTGATGCTTTGAGGTGCTTGTGTCTCCTTTGTGTGTTAATAAAATTAGCTGCACATTTTCACTTTGCTATGAAATAGTACTATTTTTTTTTTTTTCCCATTATGTGTCATCATGAGTATTGCCTTCTTGAACAGTACAATACCCATAATTTAAATTAAATTATTATAATGACAATATGAAGTTAGAGAATGACCAAAGAAAATTTAATGCGAACATACGTTATGTATATAGATGATAAATAATATTGAAAAGAGTTCAGTCAGGTATAAAGATAGCAGTTAGCATGATTGAAGTTAGTTTTGAATACAAAATTTTAAGATGTAATGTCATATAATGTTCTATAAGTATTTATTTATATCTTTATCATAAAAATCATGATAAAGATATCAAAAAGTTGTTTGTTTGTATAAAATACACATATAAACATGATCAGTAGTACCCCGGACGGAAAATGCTCATAACGGCTTAATATAATTTAAATACTGTGCCTGGAAAGTAATCGGTTTATTTTACTTTCCAACTTAACATTTCAAAGTTTAAATGTATGCTATTTTGACAGTTGTATTGAAATTGGAATTTTTTTCACTGCATCATTACTGATAACTCAGTTAAAGAATAACATTAGAAATTTGGAAAACTAAGAACAATTACGCGTACTAACCTTACAGCAATCAGGGCGAGTTTATCTGTTAAATGTTTTAATGACATTGAATAAGGTGGCAGTTACCCAAGGTTCAGGCCTAAATGGATGTCATATGAATTAATGAGGCTCGTGGCAAAGAAGAAAAATGTATGGGATGCATATAAATTATCAGGTGACACAGAAGCCTATGGCATATATAAGCTTGTCTGTAATCAAGTCACAAGGGAAGTAAGGCAGGTGAAGGCAGATTATGAGAAATCTTTGGCAAAGAATGCAAAGAAAAACAGCAAAGAGTTCTTCACTTATGTAAACTCTAGAAGGAAAGGGATGACTCTGATTGGACCACTTAACATAGATTGGTTGACTGTTGATGATCATGCTCAGGTAGCTAATAAACTGAATGAGTATTTTGCATCTACATTGACACATGAAGAATTATTCAATGAGGGGAATGCCAGAAGTTCATCAAACTCTAACAGGAAGCTAAGTGATTTTGTAATAACTGAGAGCAAAGTGGAGGAGAAAGTTAAACATAAGGAAGGCACCTGGGGTGGATGAGATCTATTTAGTTACTGTTTATTTATTTATTTTTATTTTTTGGTAGTTGTTGGCGCATCGGCTTCTGTGGCCATAATGCACCTCCCAAGGTTTTTGCAGTACTTTGATCCAAGTTCGAGGCGGGATTCGAACCCGCGACCTTTGGATTGCCAGGCAGGCACTTTAGTCACCCGGCTAGCCCGGTCGGCCTATTTAGTTATATTAAAAGAGGCAGCAAAGGAAGTAAGCACACTCTTACCCATATTATAAGAGCTTCCTTGGACTCAAGGGTGTACATTTGCACACCTCCAGTCCACCCCCATGGACTGGAGGTGTGCAAATGTATCACCAATTCACAAAGGGGGGGGTTCAAAAAGTGGCACAAGTAACTATAGACCTGTTAGTTTAACTTGTGTCCCAGGGAAAATTAAAGAGACTTGCAGAATCAGCTAGACAAGACTGCAGTAATGGTTAAGACACAGCATGGGTTGGTTAAAGGGAGTGCTTGTCTGACTAATTTGATTGGATATTATGATTTGGTCACAAAGGAACTGAATGTCAAAAATAATTTTGATATCATATACTTGGATTTCAGGAAAGCTTTTGATACTGTTGCACATGGAAGACTGCTGTACAAATTGGAGAGGTTTAGCACTAAGGGTAAGTTGCTACAATGGATAACGGGATGGTTGGGTGGGAGATGACAGAGAGGGGTAATCAACAGACACTGCTCTTATTGCATATATTATCAAATTGGCTTCCTGTTTCTTACCATGAAAGACAATGTACTTTTCTTTCATTTTTTTTTTTTTTTTTTTCGTGGACAGATGTTATTAGTGGAGTTCCCCCAGGGTTCAGTGCAGGGGACCATTGTTGTTTTGTGTATTCATCAATGATATTGATGAAGGTATATCAGGATTAATGTCCAAGTTTTCAGATGATACGAAAGGTTGGCAGGGTTGTTAATGACAGTATGCTGCTCCAACTGGATCTAGAGAAGTTGGGCAAATGGGCTGAGAAGTGGTGACTGAAGTTTAGCATTGACAAATGCAAAGTATAGGTAGCAATAACCCAAAAGAAAGCATATGGGTAGTAATAACCCAAGAGAAACATACGAACTGTGTAGTATTACACTCAGCAAAGTGGAATAATTGTGCAGTCAAATATGAAGTTTGGTGAGCAGTGCAGATGGGCTGCCAGGGTAGATCATGGAGTCTTGTCAGTGATATACAGTGGATTCGGTTATTTGGGCCACCTGTTAATCGGGAGAGCCGTTTATTTGGGGCAAATCTTAAAAAACAGAATCCAATCGAGAAAATAGCCAGGGTTTACTTCGCTTAATTGGGACAGCATGCCGTTTAATCGGGGCAGGAGACTGCAGCATTGGAGATTAACCTACGGTTGTCTCCGACGGTACCACATGGTTCGGTCGAAATTCTGGAGGTCACAACCATAAAACAATTAGTAGTCACCTGTTTATTGAGCTTTTCTGTTAGTGAAATCTATCATAAATGGACAGTAAACTCGATCTTACTGAATTTGCGATAATACCAACAGCTGGAATTCTGTGGGTTATTATGGTGAAATGTGTTTACACTTCCATGAAATCTTCAATCACATAAAAAAATTAATTTTTAGATCTTCTCTTCATTCGTATTTTTAAAGCTTTGTAACTCGTTACTAAATAACACAATACGCGTGGTTCTCACTTGCGCGTATAGTGTTATTTACAATTTGTGTGTGCCGTGTTCTTTGTTATTGATTGCTTATCTTTTTTACTGTTTTAAAATTTTAACCCTCACCCACAAATGTCAGTAAACAGAAATGTCAACTAGCTCGTATGTACATATTACAGTACAGTAATACCCCGACTTACGCGAACTCGGAGTTACGCGGTTCTTGATTTTTTCGTTTGGCAACACTGCCGCCCACTATCTTCAAGGTCGTTTTTCATATGTTATCAATATACGGTGAGAGCGAAAGATGAACAAAATTCAACTTTACTGCGCATGAGCTGCACACATATACAAGAATTTGTACTCCGACTGTCACATTTATGTGTGCATCCGAATTCGTGCTCAACGTTTGTCGGAAATTACATCGTTTTCACGAGAGAAATGGATCGCGTCGGTCGAGCCATATACAGTCAGTCCTCTTATAACACGTGTTTACACTACACAAATTCGATCATTCACTATTTATAAATACGGTAACGATATCTTATAATATAACACGAACCGAATTGGCTTATGCACGATTCGCCTTTGTGTTTACAAGAAATGGCAGTCGAACGCAGAATCACCCCAACCGAACACAACACGATAGGAATGAAGAGAAGATTCTGAAAATGTATTTGTTTTAGGGGGAACCCATTTCACCATAATAACGTAAAAACCAACACAATTCCAGCTATCGGTATGCAATTAGATGGAGTTACTACCAGTTTATAACAGATTTCACTAGCAGAAACACAACTGGATTTTTATTGTTTTATGGTAGTAACCCCTAGAAATGTGAGGTGTTAATAGTGTATCTCTGCCTTTATGGTGTTGTTTATTCAGTTGCTACATGTGCGTAGCTTTATGCGTATCAAGCGTGCCTCCCCGTTTTGTAATTGTGCTTTATTCCCTAAAAATGAGTAAAATACTTAAAAGGTGTGAAAAGGAAGCGTACTGGTGAAGACACTGCAGATTCAGAGAGAAAAAGAAAAGCAATTATCGATAAACAAAGGCGGACTGGGTCAAAAATTCTTACCTGGGAAAATTTATAGTGGCCTCATACTATGGTTTATGGCCAAAATCACACAGGCCCACCGGGGTTTCCCCGGTAAGGCTTATGGCCAGTCCACCTCTGTCGATAGAGAAAAAATATGAAATTGTGCAACGCTTTGAGCGAAATGAAAGACCATGTGATATTGTTTGTGCTACAGGCCTAAATGAGGCAATGGCGAAAAGCACATGACAATTGCAAACTTGACAGAAGGTCCCAGCTCAATTGAAAAGGGCTTAAAAATTTTAGAAAACATAGACTACAACGAAGAACGTGTTATAGCTACAAAGCAAGGAATAAAAAAATTATTAGCTTGCTACGAAGAAATTCTGCGTGAAAAAAAGAAGTCTCTGTGTCGTCAGACGAATTTGTTAGATTTTATGAAGCCATCGACATCGAAATAACTTTTTTATGTAAGTCATTTATTTTTTTAATACATATTTTGTATTAATGTGTTATAAAGAACTGCAATTTTATTAATATTTTTCTTCTAAACTAGTGTTTTTGTTAGGCCTTGGTCCCAATTAAACAAAATTTATATGTATTTATATGCAAAGTTGTACCCCAACTTACGCGAATTCAACTTAAGCGATTTTCGTCGGACCCACCTATCGCGTAACTTCAGGGTATTACTGTACATATATTCTTCTGATTTTCACGTATTTTTTAATTGGTAAGGTAATAAAGGGTAAATTTCTGCTTAATATATCTTTGCTTTTATAGCCTATGGATAATATTCCTCCTATTTTTGCTAATTAGAATCGCAGTTTAATAGAATTAAAATTCAATTCACAAACGTGATCACAATGACCGGCGCTTCCTGCACATCGTATAGTGAAAGGACTTTACTATGTTTAGTTCGTCGTAACGTGATTTGATTGTACAGTGAACCAATTGTAAAGGGGGGTACATTGTATTTTTAACTATTTACATGAAACTTCGGATAATTGGGGCAGCCGCTTTATCGGGCCAAAACGCACTAGTCCCGCTGTGTCCCAAATAACCGGAATGGACTGTATAGGAATTTTGCCAGCAGGGACAGGGAAGTGATTATTCCGTTGTACAAGACAATGGTCAGGCCACCTAGAGTACTGTGTACAGGGGTGGAAGCCTAATTTTAGGAAGGATGTAGAGTTGCTAGAATGAGTACAAAGAAGGGCAAGAAGATTGGGGAGGGGAACAAAGGGGTGCTTTTACCAAGAAAGGCTTAAGTTCTGCAAATTGCAGCACCTGGAGAGTAGGCGCCTGCAAGGTGATCTGATGGAGGTGTATAAGGCCTTGAATGGGTTGAGCAAGCTGAATGCTGATGGGATTCTTCCTCTTGCTCAGATTACGAACCTGAGGGGGCATAGATTCAATTGAGGAAAGACAGTTGTAGAATTGATGTGTGGAGATTTGCCTTTAGCCAGCGGATAGTTGATTGGTGGAACAGAATTCCATCTTTTGTTTTGGAAGTTGATAGCCTAAATAAATTTAAGGCTGAGCTGGACAGGCATTTGGAACAAATGCAGGGGCGCAAGTGGGAGAGGATTTTTTTTTTTTTTTTTGTTATGATGCTGCATAAGCTTGCTTTCTTCCATCGTATGCCTCTGCTAATGCTAATAAATATAGTATTCAATGTTTCAAAAGAAATAAATCATTTTTAAGACATTAAAATTAAGTATTGGTTTTAGCTTTAATATTTTGAACAGAGTTAAGATCAATTCCATATTTGGTGTTGGATTATTACCTCAACTGTTTTATTATGAATGAATAATATATTAATAATTAATAAAACAAATCTTTTCAGTTTTATTTCAAAGTAGCTGCTTTAACTTTCTAATTTGTTTAAGGAGCCAGGGGCTCACATCTGATGAGTTATGGGCTTGGTACACAGGGTCCTGAGTTTGATGTCATCATTCTTCCCTTTTTTTTTTTTTTTTTTTTGATTTCTTTCTACTTCTGATTCTTGTTCTTCTCTCTTTGTCTTTCAGGGTGACTCAGAAATTTTTTTAGCTGGTGCAGCAAAAGCCTCTGGCTTCCTTGCACCATATGGCTAATAATAATACTAATATTTGGCCTAAACTGGATAGAAAACCACACGTAGTGTTCATAAATATACTAACATGAAATGTGAGTTGCTGAAAGAATTAGTTTTGCTAGTATTTTATTAGTATGAACTTAAAATATCTGGAAACTGCAGATATACATTTTAATTTTTTTTTTACATATGTATAGAAAATATGTCAATAAATCTTAACTCTCCATAATTTTTAAAGTACATATAACTTTGTCATGACAGAATTTATATCTTTACAAAAGTTTATATACCGAATATTAAGTTTGATCAAGGATTTCCGTGGTGCATTTTTAGTACTTAATTTATCTCCAAATAATATTCAGAGCATCCACTGAAGCTGTGTTGCAAGTACACTGATGAAGTATAATGGTACACTGTTCTTTTTAGCTAAACAGTGACACTATTCATAGTGTTTGATTTCATTATAATCTCATAATAAAGCTTCCTGTTTTTCTTTTATATGTTAGTGTCTAATTTGACCTATAGAATTTATATTTAAAATTTATGGATTTTCATTTAATAAACTTATTAATATTTGGCAAAATAACAATATTATTGCCTTACATTAGTTATTCCAAATATATAAAATACAATTAAAATAA
Source organism: Mastigoproctus giganteus (assembly GCF_048544385.1). NCBI lineage: Eukaryota > Metazoa > Arthropoda > Arachnida > Uropygi > Thelyphonidae > Mastigoproctus > Mastigoproctus giganteus. The sequence goes on along the minus strand of NC_143584.1, from coordinate 103,407,843 downwards.
TTATATTTAAATAATTATAATTATATTTAAATAATTATAATTATATTTAATTATAATAAAATATAAATATATTTTATTTTTCCTTATTTGAATTAGATTATGACATTTTAATGGAAAGAGGACAAAAAAAATTACCAGAAATCTGGTAATTTTTTTATATATATATAATGTTTTGATCTCTACTTGTATAATTGTAATTAATGTCCATATCTGGATAAAAAAAAATTGGATTTTTTAGATTCATTCATTCTGATCATGTTTGTGTACACAAATAATGAACAATAATAATTGTTAACTGAAGAAGAGAAAGCCATGTAAATTACAAAGTTTAAATTATAAATTGTAGTACAATATTTCAAAATCTGAATGGGACCTTGATCAAATTTCACAAACTCATGTAAAACTTCATAACCATCAATTTAGATTTTTATAATAAAAAGGTTTTGGAATTTGTTAACTATAATCCTAAAACTTTTAGTTACTTGGAGCCAGTTAGAGTTCTGAGACACTTTTAAACCTGTCTAGAAAACAAATTACCCAAAGTTCAACAAATATGACATCAATTACTACATTCTCTGAAGTTTTAAGTTCTTTATATGGTCATCTCATTTCAATAATGATTATCATGCTAAATTTTTTAAGCCTGAAACTTATAAATTTAAGGAAATCAACATTACTTTTTTAGTTAAATAATATTGTTGCTTAGCTCATAAGCTTGTTTGAGAGCTTTCACTTCGGTGCAAACTGAACTGGATAATCTGGTTAATTTGTAATAACCAAATAACATGTCATTGATTTCAAGGAATTTAAAGGGGGGTGCCAGTGGCTCTTGTTACCTAATAATTACACCTATCTTTATATATAATGTGAAAACAGGTTGATTGGTTGCTGTTATAATATATCCTTCCCCTCCCTTGGCATTACAGCACTTGCAGTATAAATGTAGCAGAACCCCTCCACAAATTTTGACCTCCAACAAGTGACATGTGGCGCTCATATATCTGCATATTACATAGGCTTCAATTGGTCCATTTTTTAAAAAGATGGGGGAGGGGGGAGCAATTTTCTTTACTCTGACTTTTGGATACTTTAAGGTAGTAATATGTGAAACTACTACCTTAAAGTAAAACTACTACTAGGAAAGCAGTGAGGGCCAAATGGAACATTGTAAAATATCACTCATTTGCAGAGTTGTAAGAATATATTCATGTAAACATTATATAAAACTGCAGTACAGTTGTACATGAAAGAAAAAATATTTTTATGCGAGGCAAATCTATGTTGATTACAATATAATAAATATGTTAATGAAAATAATGTGGTAATATATAACTACATTTGCTTTTATTTTGATAATAATCGGCAAAATGATTGAAATGAGGCAACACACCTCTACTATTCACATATCTACATAACCATTACTTTTCTGGGAGGTCTGTAGGTCTACATAATGAATACCACTGCCTTGAGGTATCTTTAACCATCTAACAGGCATGTAAATATCATGACAGAAAGAATGTTGGACAAAGTTTAACATTCAGTTTATTTATTTTTATTATTTATATTTTTTTTTTGTGGAAAAAGTACCAGAAATAATTTAAAAACTGCATTTTGTGATGCCATCCATTATTTAAAATAATGACAATCCACTTAATAAAAATTTTATATATATATACAAGTATATGTATGTACGTATATATTAAGTCAATTATTTTGCATGAAGCAATGGGACTATGCTTAAGATTCACTTTTGAATGGTCAGTGCTTTTGCACCATGTTTTGTTTGTAGTGAACTGTTCAAGTCGATAATTCACATCGTTTTTATTGTATCTCATATTGTGAATCAACCTTCACAACAAGTTGCTGAGGTAATGCACTGCTTTGAATAAGTAACGCTTCACCGATGGAGAAAACTAATGTTACTTATTATCGGCACATGCCACCATGCAGATGGCACCGTTTTGAAGCTGGTTGGCTTACTCATTGGTGGGTGGGCAGGTACCCTGTTGTTGCAACAGTGACAACCCAGTTATGAAGTATAATCCACAATATGAGAGATGCCTGATGATGTGTGATAGTATAAACTAAAGCAATTATTTTGCTTGGAGCAATGGGACTACACTACAATTAAAATGATTCCAGTTCACTACAAACAAAACATGGTGCAAAAGCACTGACCGTTCAACACTGAATCTTAAGCATAGTCCCATTGCTTCATGCAAAAAATGCCTTAGTTTATACTATCACACATCATCAGGCATCTCTCATATTGTGGACTTATAACTGGGTTGTCACTATTGCAACAACTGGGTGGTGATATCTGCTGAGAATAAGTAACATTAGTCTTCTCCACTGGTGAAGTGTTACTTATTCAAAGTAGTGCAATACCTCAGCAACTTGTTCTAAAGGCTGATTAACAATATGAGATACAATTAAAACAATGCCAATTATCGACTTGAACAGTTCACTATGAACAAAACATGGTGCAAAAGCACTGACTGTTTAATAATAACACACACACACAGAGGCCGCAATTAACGTGATTAATTCGTCCTGAGAGTGCATCACGCAAAATGGAAATGCATTAATCGAATATAATAATCAGTAGGAAAAATAACAGGTCCATGACCTTCAGGAATGTCCATGAAGAATTTTAAAAATTCCTTTTAAATAACTTTTTAACTGTATACTATGTAAAAGATAATGAAAATAATTATGGAATTAAATGTTTATTGCATAAAATACACAATGAAGAAACTATTTGTTATGGAAATATTTGAACAGCATTGGCTTTCTTTTTTTCATCAATCAATTTCTGATATCCAACAACAGTCCTTTCATCTAGTTCTTTTACTGTTATCTCCTTTGCAATAACATTTTCACCTGGCTCATTTAAAAATCAATTTTTTTTTTTTTTTTTTTTTTTCGTGTTTAAAAATAAGAATTTTTAAACGCAAGTCTGCACATGACTTCATTAGTGGGAGACAAACAAGTAACATGTCTGCTTCTGATAGTTTATAGAACACACTGAAGCAGGCAGATGCTTGTTTATTGCCCATCTGACATGCGATAAGCTTAGCACTCGATTCAAATCTTTTTCAAATATCACATAAAAAAATCACATTAACTGGAAATTTGCATTGTGTAAAGTGGTATAATTTTTTCAAATAGTGGTAACTGAAAACGCATTAATCAAACTCGCATTATGCCAGGCCTGGCTGTATATATATTTGTTGATATATATATATATATATATTTTTTTTTTTTTTTTTTTTTTGTTTTAATTGTAACAGACAGTATGAGGGCTACAGTAAGAATTTACCTCACTAGGCATATTTGAGTTTGGTATTGGAATGTGTTTGCATGCGTGCGCACAAACACAAAGTTGATATATATTTATTTGTTTTTCTCTGAAGTGAGCATTCGTTATTGGCCTTTTTGCACAATAATGCATCATTTCTTGCATTTTTGTCAAATTGTTGACACCTCAAAAACTCCACAGGAAAGAATATTCTGCACAACTGTTGCAGCTTTTTGGTAGGGGACAGGGATGAATGTTGATTTCTTTGATGGATTTGTGATGATACACAAATGCTGAATATCCCAAAAATAATGGAAACATCCTTTGTCACCAGTCCCCAAAAAAGCCAAGGTTCAAATGTCTGCTAATAAGGTCGTGATGTCAGTTCTCTCAGACTCTAAAGTGATGCTATCACCTTTTGGGAGTTAATCTGTAAAGATGAATTCCCAAAAGCCAATAGCATCACTGGAATGTACTACAGAAACCTCCTGGAAAAGTTGAGATTCTATCAAATTGAAGAGATGTGGGAAGCTACCTTTAGCTGTCCACCTCCTAGCCAATGATGCTCCTGCTCCAAGGTTGCTCTCACAGCACCCTTTGTAATCAGATGGAGGTTTGAAATTTGCAGTATTATTTGTACACAGAATTACTATATTTATATACAAAACTTACAAAATATATATACAATTTTATATACATTAGCATTCTCGTTATACATATATAAAATACTATATTATATATGCCCTCCTGGTGCATTGCATACATGTATCCCAGAATCAAATTCAAAAGGCATCAAAGCTTTATCCACAGATGGAAAAAAATGCATAGATTTACATAGAGAAGGATGAAATTGCCAGCCAAGTTTCAAATCCCAATTCAACTATGTGTTGAGGGTAAATACTTATTGCCCCTCCCCATTTTACCCCTTTTACCACAGAACACCAACAACTTTAACTCAAAAAGCAATATGTTGTTGTATATTGTACACCACTCAGTAAATTTTTTAGGGGGACAAAAAAGGACAAGAATAAATTAATTTTGAACAGAGAATAATCTTCTCTACTTAAATTTTAACATTATTTCATTATTTTAACATTACTTTAATTTTTTAAAATTAAAGTAATGTTAGTATGCCTTCATTAATTGTATATGTAGTAGGTCCCATTTAATGGAATCTATTACACATAAGACTTCTTTTTTTTTTGCTAAAGAACAGAATAAGCCATGTTCTTAATTTATTTTCAATTGTAGCAGCTTAAGAGATTGTGGTTTTTTGTGAGAATGTTCAAGGGGCCATTACAAGGTAGCTTCAGCAAGTTACATATATGATGAAGCACAACAAAATTATTTTGGCGACCATTCTGAATGGATACTAAGAGAAAAATGATCACAAAGCTCTTCTCGTGAACAGGGATTAAATTTTATTAATGTAAAAACATAAGTTAATAAAATTTAACATCGCTAAACCTTTCCATTCTGTATAGATTAAAACCATTCAAAAGTGTAACTGACCAATGATACTGCCATTTTCATACTTGTTTAAATATATTATTTTGTTCAGGTCTCATATTCTGTGGGACTTGAGCATGCATTTTATATCTTTATACATACTGGCTAATACATAGTTACTAGTTGATATGAGTAATTTTATTAAACATCAGTTTCTTGGTCACCTGCTACAGTAAACATAGAAAGCAATAAAAGGCATAATCAATGAGGTGGTGATAATCAGATCTGCAGTTTGTCTACTGTTACAGTTTGATGACAAAAAGTCAACACAGAATCTAGTTAATCCAGTGTTCCCAGTATTCTCTTCTTGTTTCTATTTTATTTTATATTGTGAAATTCCAAAATCACTTGCAAGGATCATATTGCCTATTTAATTTTCCTTACTGTACAATCTCATCACTCACAATAAAGATCTGATGGGTTAGGGCTCAGCCCTCATATGCCATTTTAGACTCTGGACCTTTTCAACTGCTTTCACTCAGTAGATAGTTTTTATTGCTAGTGCTAATAATATTCCACCAGGTATCCGTGTTGTGGTAGAGTATAGACCTGTTGTCAATACAGGTGTAATGCTCAGGTTAAAGTGTAGATGTTTCTAGAGAGTGATTTTGAATATACATTTTTATGGTAAATCCGTAAGGCATCAATAAATGTTGATTTAACTGCATGCATTCTTTCACCAGACAAAACTGATTTCGAGGGAGTTTGAGACAAAATAATGGGTTGAGCAAGCTCAATGTCTGATGAAATCCTTCCTCTTTCTCACACTATACATGTGAGGGGACAAATTCACAATTAGGAAGGATGGTTGCCAGTGACCATTCAGTCAAAGAAATTAGAATTGTTCTAATAATCTGGATGAAATCTTCACAGGATGACACTCTTCGTTGCTTCTCATCTGTGAAGTAGGGCAGCACAGCTTTTGCACAGACCTTTTTCCCTAAATCTTCATGCACAATTTGACAAATTGTCTCCTTATTCTTATCCAACCCATCATTCTTTGGGTCAAACAATGATCCCTTTCCACAATTTCCAAACTCTGTCCTCATTTTGAGAGATTGAGGGGAAAAAGAAATGTCTTCACAACAAGTGCAGAATCCCACTTCTTGAATCATTGTGAATATCCTCATATCAGTCTTTAAACTGCTTGTGCCATTCAAGCACTGGTATGACGTAACACTTCGGTACTACCATAAACAGTTTTTAACATTTGACACATTTCTTTTGCAAATTTTCCTAGTTTTAAACAAAATTTGATATTCATTCATTGCTCCCTTGAAAAATTGTGACATGGAATGTTATTTCCACTAATGAAATTGGTTGTTACGTGCAATCTTCAGACAACTGGACAATCTCTATACCACCATCTGTTGGAGGAAGTCTGAACTACAGCATACCACTTCCGTTTATTTTCAAACTTGCCGAACATGACTGCAACAGCACCATTCCGTGTTTGTATGTATAGTAAACTCTCATTATAGCACTTTTGAAATGACTGGCAACAAAGGGTGCTATAAGCATTATAAACACAACACACACACACTGAAAATATTTTAAAAAGATGTGAAATTAAACTGAACAAATCCTGAGCATCGCTGTATAAACATTACAAATGTAGTATTAACATAACAATGTTGTCATTAATGAAATTTATTGATGCCATATTGAACATGTGCATACAAAAGACACTAATTTTTTTTATTATTGTTTAAAAAAAAAAGAAGGCTGAGGAGAGCACTTCCAAATTCAACAATAAATAGCTAGGCATTAAATTCCAAGGAGTGTCCTATCTATCTTCAAAGGTTCAAATTAAATATAAAGTAAACACCTACACCAGTTAAGTTTTGTTTATTTCATAGAAATCTTATCCAGTGTAGGTAACATTTTATTCTACATTTAACTTGAACCTGTCCCAAAACTATAATCAAGGTTTATTCCATCTTGGGTCCTTTAAAAAAAAATTATATAAACTAGAACTCTGTTTCCTTCTGGTCATGGTAAATCCTGTCTTGACGATAAATAAGCTCATACACCAACCATTAATTGAAATAGCTCTTTACTGTGACTAGAATTTACAATAAAATTTAATGTATAAAATAAAATAAAACTGCTATGATACAATATATAAGAATTAATTATGATAAAATTACATAAAATAAACTGGATTAAAAGCAATAAAACCTGTAGCTTTCAGAAGCATCAGCTTCCTCAACAGTAATGAATCTTCTGGCAACACTTCCTTATATATATAACTGGCTCATGGTATTTCTCCTCGTGGTTCCATCGGCGCATGGTCAGAACTGGAAGCGGAAATACCTCGGGAGCATGAAAAGCAAAACCGTTCATCTGTACTTAGGACAATAGTTTCAACTAGGGGATGCAAATGCATACCCCTGCCCCTATTCATGGTATTGTTGTCAGATGAACAGATTTGCAGGCTCTCAAGCCATTTACAGTCCCAGAATCCATGCACTCAATCTACAATAACTGCAACCTCTGGGGAGATTTGATGCTGCCTCTCCCAATAATGCTCGGCCACAGCAGACATTATAATCAGCAGTTTTTATAGCATTTAAATGCTCCCCCAGATGATCTTTTAACCACCGTTTTTGTTTTGCCCACAATCCGGGCATTTTATCCTGTAAACAACTCCACTACTAAGGTCCTTTGCGATTGGATCTTTTACCTGGGACACAACTGCGTGCAACCTCCGCCCGGGAAGCTGCACACAGCGCGTTTTGAAACTCCATAAAATTCTGGATAACCGCTCAGTAAGGCCGGATAGTAAGGAATGTATGTGGTAGCCACAGGAATAAACGGTTCCCTATAGTTGGACACTATTCCTTTGCTATATCTGTCCACGATCCTCTGGGGGTATCCGCATTTTCTAAGCTCTGTTGTGACCCGTTTGATTTCACATTCTTTATCCTCAGGAGTAGTACAGTGTGACATTGCTCTCTCTACTACAGCTTTTACCACACTATTCTTATGTTGTCCAGCTTGTGCTGAACTATACACATTGGTTATTTGAAAACCGAAGTTTTTAGCCTAGGGCCCATCCTAGAGATCAATACATGCAAAAATGCAAGGGTGGCACCTGTCTCCACCTCTGAAGTAAACTGTATAAATTGGGAGAAGCTATTAAGCCACTGAAATGCATCCTCCTCTCTCCCCTTTTCCCATGAAGAAATGGAAGAGGTACATCAATGTACCTCTTCCATTTCTTCATGGGAAACTGGAACTCGTCAAAAACTCTACTTTCTAACTCTTCCATGGCCAGATTGGCCATGATGGCACTAATGGGAGAACCCATGGCTGTACCGTGAACCTGTTTGTACATAATTCCTCTAAACACCATAGTAGTGTTAGCCAAACAAAGTTCTACACCTGAACAAATGTCCTCTATCTGTTAACCAAAGAGACAATGCCATTCTCGCACAATAAATTCAAAGAGACTCAATGCCATTCTCACACAATAAATTCCATGCTTAATAGGAATACATGTAAATAATGACACAACGTCAAAAGAAATCATAGTCTCATTTTTGTCTATGATCAAATCTCACAAACTCTTTAATGATGGGGTCAAACTGACCCACAACCGTCGAAATCAATTTTGCCAAATACCCTGACAAGGCATATGTGGGGCTGCCTATAAATGAGACAATGGGTCGAAGAGGGACTTCTGTCTTGTGTTTTTGGAAATCCACAGAACATGAGGAGTTGGCATCCAGTAGCGTGCAAAGACCAATATATCTCCTTGGAAATCTTATCTGCACAAATTTATTAACACGTCGCTCCAGGGCAACTAATGGGTTTCCTTGAATAACTTTATAAGTATTATTATTCTCTAAAAGCTCCAATGCTTTCTTCTGATAATCTTCTTTGTTCAGAACTACCGTAGACTCCCCTTGTCCGCGGGCAAAACTACAATTTCATCATCTCTTCTACCGCTCTCCTGTGACTGAAATTTCGGCGATAACTTAAGATTCGGCGGTGCTTTCCTCACTTGGCTCAAAATAGGGCTGACTTCACGTGGATCTCATTGGCTAAGGCTTCCGGTAACTTACAAATTGTCCGTTCAATGCCCATTGCTATTTCTGCGATGGGTGGTTTGGAAAGTATAAGTGTGAACTTAGGGCCTAGATTTAGAACTCCTTCCTGCTCTTAGTGAGTTGCCTACTACTCAAATTATGTACAAAGTGAGTACTTCTATCATTACGCTGTACTGCGTCTTCTACTAAATGTAATAGAGGAGACTACTGTTATTTATTCTCGGTGGCACCATCACCCAGATGGCACCGTTGTGGGCAGCTACCCTGGTAGTGCAAACATGCCATCGCAATTGCATTACCAGGGTACCTGCCTGCTGAAGAGTTAGCCAGCAAGCTCCGAAACGGTGCCGTCTGCGTGGTGATGCCCACTGAGAATAAATAACAGTACTGCAATACCTGGTATCTGGTTGTGAAGGTAGCCACAACATGAAATAAAAATCAAATGATGCCTTAACTCTACTTATATAGGTAAACTATGGTGTATTTACAACAATATTATACAGGGTGTCTCAAAAATATTGGTACAAACGTTTAGGGGAGGTAGGTAACATCTAAAGGAATGTGAATCGCATAGGAACCCATAACCGGAAACGTCACAGGAAAGTAGTAGTAGCAGAGGCACAAGAAGCAGGAATGTCACAAGACAGAGTAATTAGTGGCAAACATTTATTTGACAATATTAACAATGGAGTATGAGATGGCTGCATTTCGTGATGTTACAACAGATGCTCGAAGGTTCCACCGTGAGACGCGATGCAGCATGGATTGGCAGACACGGTCGAACACACCTGGAGTTTTTGACAGTAGTAGCAGTACAGATGAGTCTCACCACGAGATCCATTTCCGTCTCCACAGGCGATTCATACACGATAGATTTGAGGGGCCCCCACAGAAAGAAATCAAGGCTCGATAAATCAGGTGGGGGGGGGCAGGAACGGCTCCACCACGGCCAATCCATCGACGCCCAAAACGCCTGTTCAAATGGTCACAAACACACCTTCCATAATGGGCAGGCGCCCCGTCATGTTGAAACCAAATGTTGTGTCTCACATTTGCTGGAACATCGTCAAGTAATCCTGGTAGAACTTGTTCAAGAAAGATCCGATATTTAGCGGAGTTAATCCGGGATGGTAACAAGTATGGGCCGACCATACCTGCCCACACATTTATTGCAAAGCGATGTGCCGCATGTGGGCCCTCTGCTAATCCATACACAAATGCATATCTGCCAGTTCGTATATCGATGTATGCCCTTGGTGCGGCGACTACTGCTTGAATGAGTAAACCAGAAATTTTCCCTCTCGCGAACTGATGAACAGCACCGTGTACCGACTTACGGTGACGTTTCCGGTTATGGGTTCCTATGCGATTCACATTCCTTTAGATGTTACCTACCTCCCCTAAACGTTTGTACCAATATTTTTGAGACACCCTGTATAGTTAATTTCAGCCCGTAACATATTATGCCTTGTGCATTTAGTCTTCTAAACAAATAACAATACATATGTCATAGAACTGTATCTCTCTAAACTTTACAAGTTAGCTGAGGCTGTAAGTGAGGCTCCAGTAAACCAACTGTAAGGCTCCAGTAAACCAACAAAATGTCAAATGACTTTTTTTTTTTTGATTAATTACAAAATGATTTTATGTTTAATGTTGCTTGATACTAAACCTTTCATGGCTTCAGTTTACTTTTTTTTATGCCTTTTTCAAATCTTTTCCTTTTAGTCTCAATTTTGCCTTCCATATTGCTCAGATATCACTGGGCATGACCTAACTCCATATAACTCTGAAGATTCATTCTTGGTCAAGTATGTTAGAAACATAACCATTATTACCAAGTCTATCGGCATTTTCCATGAAGCTACTTGGAGGGCATAATTTGAAGCAGTATGGCAAGCTCTGATAATGGCCAGAAGAGCTACTCTTTCTGCTGCTATAACTGCCTTCTAACAAACACATGCATAACAGCATAGCCCCATGCCCTACACGCATAAATTGTTACGGGGATAAAAAGACTGGTATCATGTTGCCCCTGCTTTTCCTTTAATTCCCAAATCTGAGTGAACTGTTCTCCTAATTTGTCCATACACAATCTTGATCTTTTCCCACAGATATTTCACATAGGGCACGAAGCTTAAATTTTCATCAAGCATTATGCACATTTTAGTTGGGAGCTTATGTTCCACAGAGAGCCCTCTTGCTCTTTATGATGGGATTCTATTCACACTCATGTCCTCTTAGCAATATGATATTTGTTTTTAAAAGAGATATTTCCAATTTATAGAGATAGTTCCAGTTCTGCCAATTCACATAATTTCTCAATTTCTCTTGTACTTTTTGTCTCAATTTCCTGCCTAGAATCTCCGAATATTACCATTACTAAATCATCACAACATCAACCTCTCCTCAATCTCATTCAAAATCTCACCTAATACGTATCCCCAAGCTACAGGACCAAAAATTGATTCTTGTAGAGCTCCTCTTTCAATTTCTTTTCTTAACTCTGTGTGCTTATTTTTTTACCACTTCTCATTTCTCAAAGTAGCTCCTTATCAGATGATACATATTATTTGGGCATTTAATATCTCAACCGTCTGAATATACTCTCTCACCACAAGAGATGAAAGGCTTCCTTAAAATCTATAAATATGCCTAATGAATACTTTTTTAGGTTATGTCAGCATTATAGATCAAAACATGAATAGCATCCTCTGCCGATTTCCCTTTCTTAAATCTATACTGTCTACCAGAGTCATGCTGCCATCTCAAATATCTCATTAACTGCTTTGTAATCATTCCCCTCGAAACACATCTAAGACTGGCAATAAAGCTATGTGCCTTTATAACTGTGGGTCCTGGACATCCTATTTTGACTGACCTCATTTTGACTTATATGTGGGCTAGCTAGTTTAACTTTTCAGCACGTATATACTCATACCAATCAAAAAGGGCAGTAGGACATGAAGCGTCGTCACGCTTACAAGTATAGACAATCCTGATGTGCTGCCACATCATAGGTAACGCATTATTGTTCAGGACATCTGTATAGACAGTTATTGATGGTTTTGTCCAAAATAACCAATGATTCTAGGACACACCATGAAAAACAGTCCCAGCCCATCACACTCACTCTCTCTCTCTCTCTCTCTCTCTCTCTCTCTCTCTCTCTCTCTCTCTCTCTCTCTCTCTCTCTCTCTCTCTCTCTCTCTCTCTCTCTCTCTCTCCACCAAACTTCATTGTCAAGACAATACAGACTGCTAGACTCGTAGCTCACACTCCAAAACACAGCTATCCATTATTAGCCTACAGTTCAAAAACAGCAAACCTTACACCAAGCTAATGTCCACAAGCGTGACCAAGCATTAGTGAGGGTGTTTAGGGGGTTTATGGATGGCTGCACAACTATAATAACCCTTATGTTCTGCATAGTGTAATAGTGCTGACATGTCTCAATTGTTGCACTGAGACTTGTATGTGTTGTGACAATGGCAACCTGTATTCCAAGCAGAGATTTTGCCGAGCTCACATTTCATCAACTGTGGAGGTTTTCTGGTTTCAGCGCAAGTCCACTTCCATTTACAGATCACATTGCCAATCATTGGCCTAGGAATCTTTGGTGGCATTGAAATGTCAAATAGAAGCCAGTTGCTTAAGTGGTAGCCTATTATTTGACGTTGGAAGTCTGTTAACTCTGTCAATCACACATCATGCTGTTTTTCGAAGGAATATTGTGAAAGAAAGAAAGGGAAGTTGGACAGAAATGTGAATCTAGATGAAATTCAACAAGAGTGTTTTGTTATGCCTGGGAGTTCTCAAACTGCACCCAAAAAAATTCGAGCTGAAGTAATAAAGGAATATGATGAATGGAACAAAAGGAAATTAGAAATTCAAACTATTCCGAATAATAATAAACCACAGCATTCTATTATGCCCGATCAGGAATCTAAAAGTCCAGCAGAACGAATGAAGGAATATCGTGCATGAAAAAAAAGCAAAATTAGAGATTCCTGATTACATCCCTATAGTGTCACACGAGCTGACAGTGAGTTTGAAAAACTAGTGTACAAAAACTCATTTGGATTTAATTGTAATGATTGTGATTGTTTATGATTTCAATTAGAATTGAAACCATTTCCAACAACTTCATATGAATTTCATTTACAAGAATTGAGTACTTTCATGACATGTAATACATGTCATACTTCATTAAAAGAGGGATGGATACCAACTATGGCCACGTCAAATGGATTTATATATCCAATATATCCTACTCATTTGCCTCCACTGAATGTTGTAACTGAGCGTTTGATATCACCGTAATTACCCTTTATGCAAATTCATTGTTTACTTTATGAACTTGGACAATATGGGATCATTTGACAAGTAATAAATGTACTAGTTAACATAAATACGATGTTAAAAAACAGGCCTTGTGCGTCGGGTTGCATTATATCATCAAAGTTTCTTGCGACGGCCTAACTGGTTAAAATAAATGTTATTAAAATAAAAGTTATATATACATAAGATAAAAGCGTTAAAATACAAGATAAGAGGGTTAAAATACATAGATAGTAGCTTTCAAAGTGGAGTGCCTTTTCATCAGCTAGTGTGTGAATGATGTACTTCAGTATATATTAATGGTTACAATAGCACAAGTCAGCTGGGCATGATCATGTATCACGAGTCTGGTGTTGGTAAAGCAGAATTACATACACGTGATGATTGCCAGCGCTCACTGCACTGCAATACAGTACATTCTATAATAGGGTGTAAGTGTACTCCCCTCGTCCGATTCATAGTACTATTATTGGTGGCTATGTGTAGTGCTTCAAGCCAGGAGCGCTGGTGAACCACTAATTTTGAACACTCCGCAGTCGCCGAACATTATTGGGTTGAGCAGCACAATCTTGATCCCTAATGGGATATCGAAATTGTCCACTGTTCGTGTGATTGCCACCAGCTTAGTTATATAGCGAAAATTTCAATTCCGAGGTCTTGAACGAATTACCAAAAAACAGTGTGTTATTGGGATCACATTGCGATATTTTTCATATGATGGTGTCTCTGGAACAGATTGATATCATAAAGCAGGTATCTACTGTACTGTGATCACTGCTGCCTAGTAGTTCCTTTACTCAAAGATTTTTCATTCATTACATTTATTTACAGTGCAAACACCATTAGCATATAAATATTACGTGGGCCTGGTTTTGCTCTTAGTGATTCTAACGCAACCTATATAATTTCAAGTTCTTTGTGGATTTGCAGAAGGTCTGTGGTCAACCCCTTGTTTCTCAAGGGTTTAAGCACAGTATATATCAATGAAAGCAATACAAGAATCAATAACTATTTCTGTGTATTTCCCCATACTACAGTTTTCTTAATCACTTAACGTTGATTCAATTCTTCACATTTCATTAGATTTTGCACATTTTTTCAACCTGCGCTATAAAAATGGACATTATTCTGCTACAACTAAAATGCATAAATGACTCTGACAACCTCAGTCATTTCTGAAACAAATATCTATTGTACTTTTCTAATGATCGCCGCTAGGTGGCCGGTAGTACGAGTTGATAGTAAATTGTGCTCCCTAAAGTGATTTATATTTAGTGATTAAATCTAGTTTGTTACTTGATCTGATGGATATCATCGTGTAGTGGACGCCAAAAGCTTTTCAACCATATGGGTTATGGAGGTATCGGACTTATAGCAGATAAGTAACTGTAAATTTTAATTTGTATATGAACGCTCTTGCTAAAGCCGAAGCGAACTGCTGTCATTATCTGACCGACTGAAGGTCACTGCTGGGAAACAACAGGTTAACATATATAAAGCTAATTGCAAAGGTCATGCTCCTTTTACTGCTTGCGGCCTAAGCCTTGGTCTCACTATACTGCCTTCGGAAATAGTTTCCCACCCGCGACCACCTGTTTTTATCCCATTTCATTGCAGCGCGCTTGTCCGACTTAAACGCTATTGTTCTCCCTCAAACTCTGCCAACTTGTACTTAGACTGCAGAATTGTCAACTGACTGCCCCACCCCAAAAATTCCCACACTTCACTATGAGTGACGCAGATATCGAGGTTATTGACCGGCAGCGGTCTGACTATCCTATCCGCTCAAGAAATGAACCGCCGGTTACAAATGAAGAGACAACCAAATCTTCAAAATTAAAACTAAAGAAGAGGTGTAGAAGAAAATCTGCGACAGACTCGCAACCAGCAAAGGAAAATCCAGACGATGGAGAAAACGAATCGACAAGTGATTCCGACCACAAGGATAATAATACCCGAGCCTCTCCCCTTACTCAGAGTCCCCCACTATCAGGAACTCCTGTGGACCAAGACATTGCTATTAGAGAGACACTTGATGAATATTTGGGCAAGAAATCCAACAGTCACTGCTGCTATCCGCACTGACATTCTCACCATCTTCAGCAAAATGGAGACGGTAATCCTAAATCTCCATATTGAACATGAACGACTACAATCCAAACTGGAAGTTCTTTCGCAGGAAAGGGGAAATAAAATGCAACAACGCCCCCCAACCTTTGCAGAGGCTTTGAGAAATGGCGCGCCCGTTGCGCCTAACAAACCTGACATTTCCCAGACCAAGAGGACAAAACGAAAGCCAGAATCGCACATCGTTTTGATTAAACCGGTAGAGGATGCGCAGCTTAACACTAGTGAAGCCGTCAAAGAGACCCTGACAGCTAATCTAAAGGAGCAAATGAAGACTGTCAAGATTTGGAGTGTCCGGAAGACCAGGCACCCAGGTGTGGTGATAGAAACAGACACCAGGGAGGAGGCACAAACTATCCTTAACAATGCCAATATGACCAAGTTTGGACTAAAGGCAGAGTGGGGCCTTCAATCGTAGTGTTTGACGTAGATCAGGATGTTACTCCTGAAGAACTTGCAGAAGATATTTACAGTAAAAACCTCAGCCTGCACTTACATGAAAACGCAGAAGAAGATGATGTCACTCCAAAATACAAGACTAAATCAAAAACTCACTCTAACGTAAACTGGGTAATCCATCTCTCTACTAGAGCGTGCCAAATCCTAGGAACGCAGAGCCGTATTTTCATTGGCTGGGGAAGCCTCAGATTTAAAGAACATATTCCTGTCCCCAAATGCTATAAATGTCTTCGCTTTGGCCACACTTCGCACACATGCAACCAGCGAGAGTCGACGTGTGGCCACTGTGCCCAAAAAGGGCATGGATACAGGGACTGCCCAGCAAAAGATCAACCACCAACCTGTGCCAACTGTAAGGTGGCCAAGGCACCCCACCAGCACTCAATCAGGGATGGAAACTGACCAGTATACCTAAAAGCTAAAAGTCTGTACCAAATGAGAATCAACTATGGATAGAGCCCCTTTAACCAATAACTACAAAGAAATAAGAATTGTCCAACAAAATGCACAGAGAGCTAGGGGAGTAGCCGACCAGCTAAAAGTAAAAATAGAGGAAAATCAAATAGATGTGGTCTTACTTCAAGAACCCTATGTCCGGTCGGAAGTGGTTACTGGGTATCCTGCAACATACAAAACAGTTTATTGCACAACCGAGAACCCTTGGGCTGCAATAATAGTCAGAAATCCAGATATCACTACCACAAGATAACGCCACTCTGTACTGCAAACAGTGCCTGCGCACAAATTATAACTCCACTGGGCCCGCTCTTCTTGTTGTCCTTATATACCCATCCTGGAGAAGATATTGCCCCAGCAATCTCAACTATCCAGACAGCTCTCCAACTTATTTCAGGGGGGTGGTTGCTAATAGCCATGGACGCAAACTGCCGATCTGTCATTTGGCACAGTCACACACCTGACAGGTCTGCTCATAGGAATGGTGCACGACTTGAAAATTTCTTCCTCACAACAGGACTTCAAGTTATAAACCGCCCTGGTCATCTCCACACCTACAGCGGCCCCCCTCTGGGAAAGCAACATAGACGTTACAGCGGCGACTCCAGATATTGCTGTCAAGCTCGCCAGATGGACTGTTCAAGAATCCTGGACTACGTCGAACCACAGAGCGATTTCATTTTCCCTGGTTCGCTCTCTGGAACGTACCCATCCAGTGCCCAGAGATGTGATACGTTATAACGTCAAGAAGGCTGACTGGGAGCGCTTTCGAACTGAACTGTCTACGAGACTCCCTGAAGATATTCCACTCTTTGACACACTAACTCCGGATGACTGTGTAAAAAGCATTACCGCTACTATCAGAAGCGTCTGCGATCTTTCCATCCCACGCAGAAGGCCCTACAGGTATGCTGTCCCTTGGTGGAACCACCAGCTAGACGATCTAAGAAGGGTCCACCATGCTAGGAAAATGTTCCAGCGGGCAAGGGCGACGATGTCCTCCCAAGAGATTACGGCAGCCAGGGAAGCTTACTGCACAGTCAGAAATGAATATACTAAAGAAATTTGCTAAAACAAAAAGCAATCGTGGCAAACTCTGGTGTCTATCTCCGGAAATGAGAACCCCTGGGGCATTGTTTTCAAAATTGTAACTAATAAATTACCACGTGGTGAGGTGCTTGATACAACACTGAAAATAGACGGTACTTCCACCTATACCTGGGAGGACACTATAAATAACATTCTTGATACCATTTACCCTGTTGAAGAGGCACCCTTGACGCAACAGCAACAAGAAATTATCAACCAGAATTTAAAATACCACACAGCAACGGTGGAGCCCCCGTTCACCGGCTTTGAGATGGACCTGGCAATTAACAAGATGAAAGATGGAAAAACACCAGGTGCAGACCTGCTGGAAGTAGAAGTTCTCAAAAAATTCGCTGAGGCCTGCCCAGCTATACTTCTAAGCCTACAGAATAAGTGCCAGGCAGAGGGCACCTTCCCAGCTTCGTGGAAGACTGCAACCTTAAAACTAATTCTGAAAAACTCGGACAAGTCACCACAGAACCCAGCCTCATATCGCCCGATTGCCTTACTCTCCGTGATGGCCAAACTACTGGAGCGTCTACTGTTGTTTCGACTTTCTGCCTGCTACGAGGAACACCAACTCTCCTCAGAAAAACAATATGGCTTTAAAAAAGGCTGCAGCACTGAAGACGCTGTGAACAATCTAATCACCCAAGCAACATACTCAGCTTTCAAGTACTCTCTTGCTATATTGGTGGACTTTGCTGGAGCTTTCAACCGCCTGTGGTGGCCCAGCGTTCTTCGGAGACTTCGGCACTCAAATGTTTCTAAAAATCTACATAACAGATTGAAGTCTTATCTAACCAACAGAAAAGTATGAGTTACTAACAAATATCAGACAGTTACCAGATTCATCCACCGGGGATGTCCACAGGGCTCTGTGCTTGGCCTGTTCCTCTGGTCTATTGGCTTGGACCTTGGGGGGGACTGAGCCCTTGGCCTTTGCAGACGACCTTGTCCTGTTGGTGCATGCGGACACTAGGTCGTCCTTGAAATTATTGCAAATGTGGCGCTTGTGAAGCTCCAGAACTGGGCAGCCTTGCACAACCTTACCATCTCGGCAGAAAAAACAAAATCCATTCTCCTCAAGGGCAGACTACAAATTAGAAGACACCTACGATGAAATTAAACTTCACCCCCATCCGACTGTACACAGAGGTTAAATACTTAGGTATTTACATTGACTCGGGTCTTACTTTCCATAACCACCTGATATATCTAGCCACCAAAATCCGGAAGTATGCCGCCATGATCAGGAGGGTGAGCAGAGCCGACTGGGCCTGAAGCACAAAGCTCTGACCCTCAAATACAAAGCAGTATATGTCCCGATTGTTTGCTATGGTGCCTCCACCTGGTATAGACAAGCTACACTAACAAAAAACAAACAGAAGCTGGATACAATTCAAAGGTTCATGCTGCTATCAATTAGTAGGACGTGCCGCACTGTGCACCCCTGCCTTGCAAGTTCTAACAGGTTGTCAGCCACTCTACCTAGAAGTAGTCAGGCGAGGCCTATATTACCACCTTAGGAAAGGAACACCAGCTGAAATAGTAAATCTCCAGCTGGATCTTGCAAATGACCCCAAGATAGAGAAGAGGAGAATCACCCAACACCTACAAGAGATATGGCAACAGAGCTGGGAAACCACGCAGAAAGGAGACATCACGAGGCGATTCCTCCCAACTATAAACCATACTCACCCAGAGCCCCCCCTCACTGGTTCTCAACTGGTCTGCACATGACGTTTATTATCACTGGACACGGCCCCTTCCGTCAGAAACTCACAGCTATGGGGATTGAAAGAGACCCGCGGTGCCATTGTGGAGAAGAAGAGTCCTGGGGGCATCTCATGTATGAGTGCCCTGCCTATGACAACAGTAGAATCAAGTTTGCTACCGCAATTCAAAGGAATCCACGAAACCAAGAGTCCTCGCTGCTGCTCGATGAAAACACATACAGGGCACTAACTGTGTATGCGCAGGAAATCTTCGCACTGAGGCTAGCCAAGATTGCTGAAATGAGAACATTGGATCATGCTGCCCAAGGCCTGAATCAGACTGGCGTGGGTTAGCTCCTTCTCTGCTAGAGGACACTGCCTTGACAACTTGCTAATCCTTTAAGGATAGGAACACTGCTGGTACCATACTGGTGCGGGACTGCTGGCACTCATCGAGTGCAGGATACTGCTGCAAACCCCTTATAGGGTAGGATCAGCCGGCACCGTTCTGGTGCAGGATTGGTGGCACTCTGGAGAACTTCTGAGTGCAGGATACAGAGTCCATTGGCCTCTGGTGATCATGCAGGGGCACCTGTCCCCTGCTACTTAACTCCCACACCTCTATTTTCACCTCACAAAGAGCGGACTGCTCCTTAACTTCAGTCGTCCTCCTTTCCCTCTTTCTGTTCTTTCTAACTCGTACTCCTGCTCTGTTTTCTCCCCCCCACACTTTTTTTATTTTATTTTTTTTTATTTATTTATTTTTTTTCACTTGACCTTTGTCAGGAAGCTTAGGCAACCCTGGCAAAGGCCAGCCAGAGTATAATGGGCAGCCTGGCTCACCTCCCAGTGGTGGTGGTGGCGGGCAACGTGTGGTCCCACTAGGGGCTCTGCGGCCAAGCAGCCAGAGACACAACAAAACATAACACTACTCTGACAAAAACCAGACATTACACTTTTTCTGGCTTTTACAGAGATTCTGTACTTCTTCACAAAGTACCATGGTGCAGATGTGGGAAACCACAGGTGGTGCTTTTCACAAAACACTATGCCACTATGTACTTTTCTAATGGGCTGTAATTTTTTATGTGGCTATGTAAAATTAAATTGTGTCTAATTAAAAGAATAAATATAAATAATCATGATGCATATTGTGTTACAGACAGCCTTCATTATGTATTTTTCACACTGTTCTTTTCTAGTGGGGTGTAATTTTTTGTGCTTGTCTGTACAGTACATTAAATCCAGTGATTCATAGCATGGAAATCAAAACTCAAACTTATCCAATCCAATTTATTAAAATGAATGAAAGAGAAGTTAAAGTATATCTGGACAACTTTTAAGTTTATGATATATAATGTGTTACTGAGCTGACTTTTTTGTTTCCAAGTTTGTTAATAACTAGTCTTTAAAAAAAAAAAAAAAAAAAAATACATTATTAAAATCAGTACAAAAAAAATAAGACTATAATAGTAACTGTTAAATTTTTGAATATCTAAAGATCTAATGGTATATTCAGTATTGCAATTTTAAGTGTGGCTTCAAGCACCAGCATGAGATATTTTATAAAAGATTTTTCACGTGAGAGACATTGGATATAGGGTTTTCATAGAAAAAATAACAGTTGAGTCCATGGCATATATATTTCATACCACTTGTACCAGAAATGTGATAATATTATTATTATTACACTCCTGTTACTTAATGTGGCCATCCAGGAATATTTATTTAAATTTTGGATTTGCACTTCAGATGTTTAAAATTTCATTTTGCAAATATCAATAAATTATATTGAGTCTTTCCGAAACAAGAGAGATATTGACGGAACAGCCAGCCAATTTACATTGTGGGAGTGAGAGTTCTACCAGCATAGCCTGTTTCCCAAGTTATCCAGTGGTTATGGCGATGAGATTGTTTTGTATACTACCATGGGAATATATGGAAATCAGCTGTCTGTTCTATCTAATTTGTGGCTTCAGAAAATTCCACAGCCATCACTGAACATTACTAGAAAAGTTGCATGCCTGTCTACTTACCTAACAGGTCATGGTAGAAAGAACTTCTATAGACTATTTATGTTCACTAGCTATTCTGCATTACATTCACACTGCAATTCCATCCCTTCTCATCAAAACTAGTAGTATAAAAAATATACCAATTACATAAGGAATCGAAATTATGTATGTGAGAGGTATGAGCATAGAGAGCAGCTAATGAATGACCTTCAACCACCTATAGAATTTCTCTTGACTATAACTCAGCTTTTATTACGGGGAGGAGGTTAATTGTGACATTTGATATTAGCATGGGGTACATTTTCTGATGTACCCCATGCTAACCTCTATAGCAATTGAATATGCAATAGCAATTTTTATGGGCTTTTTTTTTTTTTTTCACAACGTGATTAAGTTATGTCGGTCTCAGGCTAGGGTAACATGACTTTTTCTCCCAGAAACTTTGGTTTTTTGTGAAGCAAACAGAAAATTGACCAGAGAACACAAGCAATTTATAGACAATATATATGGCCGCTGTTGCTGATTCACCTATAAAGCCCAATAAACAGTACATCCAAATTAGTGAAATAAAAAGCAATCAACCTGTGTGAAGTATAATCTGCCTTATCTATTTCTTATCTAAATCTATTTCTTAAAGAATTAGCAGATTATTCTCAGACATTTTGTGCTACTTCCTATACCACTCTTCAGTGACTGTAGGCTGGTAAATTATGGCAACTTCATTTACAGAGGGTTGTTAATTTGATTACACATTTCATATATAATATTTGGCCTTTATCAATGAAGTCACCATAATTTACCAGTTCTTCCTGCACCACTCTTCAGTGGTACAGGAAGTACACAAAATGTCTGAGAATAATCTGCTAATTCTTGAAGAAATTAAAGGTAGCTTACATTCCACACAGGTTGAAGTACCACAGCAAACATAGTCAAGTGGTCAGGAGTGTGAGTACAGTAGTACGCACTCTTTGAATGGCCCGGGGTTCAAGCCCCGTGACTACTAAATACAATTAACAGTTGTATTGATGATTTATTGTAAACTCCACTATCTGGTGATCATGCTGGAGTATAAAAAAAGAACAAACATGAAGTACCACAAAATGTCTAAGAATAATCTGCTAATTCTTTAAGAAATTAAATGCAGATTACACTTCATATTATTTCACCAATTTGCATTTCTTGATATACCTGCACACAATGTCTCTAAAAGAATATTTAAGTTTTATTTATTTTTTTTTTTTCAATTGTGCATTTCATTCTATGCACTTAGGTTTCAACATGCAAGATTAACATTCTTGAATTGCACACTGGAGATTTTTGTGGAATATTCATAATGATCTAACCTTGCCACTGGGTTTTGCATTGGGCATTCTTAGGGCAACGAATTCTGCATGCTGACTGATCTGACCTTTCAATGAGTTCAAAGACCCTGGGGAATCTTGATGAAATCCATAGGAAAACAAGATTTTTATTCAAATTTCATTGTACGGAAAACTGACAGTATTTTTAGGTGCTATTCTTCAATTCTTAATAATACCATTCCATGTAGAAAGCATAAAAGGTGCACACTGCATTGTGCACATTTTATGCTTTCATTCATGCTGTGCATTCTGAAGGCTTGATTTGATGGGAGTATTACTGAATTTGTGCAAATCTTTAATGGCATCTTTTACTGTCTAAATTGTAAATAATAAGCAATGCACATTATGCACCCTCTTTAACTCACAAAAGCCTCTGACAACTCAAAAAAATCAAAACCTTGTTGGTTTTTCATTCTGCAAACATTAAAGTTGCCTATTGCAGTTCCCACTTTGGAGTCTGATATTGGGGATCACAGCAGTGAAAAAAAAAATGTGCAAGATTTCAACACTAAGGCCTAGACGAATTCAGTTTTTCATCCCACATAAGGTTTCTCTTTAAGTGCTTCTTTTCCCGCAAAAGACAGAAGGACAATAAAAACGCTAATAGGCTGCATGCTTGGCTAGTTGTAGATGCAAAATCAGTTTTCCCTCAACAAAAATCTTAATTGACATTGTTTCCCAAATTGAAAGTTAATATTCTCAAAGGATTCACTGTTAAGGCATACATATACCAACGTTATACAGCATCAGTGGAAAAAAAAAAAAAAAACACTTCCCATTTCACTGATCCATTCATTCCAAATATTTGTCTAGTTCAGCTTGAATTTATTTAAGCTACCAACTTCCACAACAAACAGATGGAAGTTTGTTCCAGCCTCCTGGCCAAAGGCAAACTTCTACACATCTATTCTACAACTGTCTTTCATCAGTTTGAATCTACCCTTGTAATCTGAGTAAGAGAAAGAATCCAATCAGCATTGAGCCTGGTCAATCCATTCAAGGCCTTATGCACCTCAATCAGATCGCCTCACAGGTGCCTAGTCTCCAGAAGCTGCAATTTGTAGAACTTAAGCCTTTTTCATAAGCATAACCCCCTTTGTTCCTCTCACCAATCTTGTTGCCCTTCTCTGTACTCATTTTGGCGCACGATAACCTTAGATGCTGATGCGCCATTAAACTTCCAATAACTAACTAACTAATCTGTACTCATTCTAGCAACTCTACATCCTTCCTAAAATGAAGCCTCCAGACCTGTATGCAATACTCAAGGTGTGGAACAACCATTGTCTTATACAAAGGGATAATTGGTTGTTACTCAGAATGAAGAATTTGGCTTTTCATTCTGAATAACAACCAAGAAAAGAACTACCGCAGAGGTTTTGCTCAAAACATCAAAGCAGATAATGTTGGGATATCAGAGACGTGGTGTCACACAGCTATAAGGAATGCAGAACTGGAATATGGAGAGTACAATGTGTACAGAAAAGATAGAAAGGGAGGAGGGGTTATGCCATTAGTTAAGAAACACATAAAATCCAAGGAAGTGAAGCCAGTCGACATCGCTGGACAGTGCACTGTTGAGCCAGTTTGGTGTGACATGAGCATTGGGAGATCAAAATTGAGAGTAGGAGTGCTATAGGGCTAATGACTGGTGAGTTTTATAAGAAACTGTACAGGGAAATAGTGGGCCAGTAAATCATAAGAGTCTTATAATGGGGGATTTTAATTTCCCAGATATTGACTGTAATTTGTGGGTTGGTCACTCACACACTAGCAACGCTTTTGTGGATTTATTGGATGATTGTTTTCTACATCATGTATGGGAGGCAACTAGAGGGAGAAATACTCTTGATCTGATTATCAGTAGTGATTCTTCATGCATTAAGAATCTGCAGATAAAGGAACCACTAGGTGGCAGTGATCACAGTGTGCTGAAGTGCGATTTACTCAAAGAGGTAACTACTATCAGGGGTAAAGGGAAAGGTTTTTGCTTTCGTAAAGGCGACAACAATGGTCTGAGACAGTATTTAAATTCTATACATAACTTATGATGTTACCAACAGAAAATTCAAAATGGGAAGCATTCAAAGAATTATCTTGGAAGCTACTAGGCTTTACATACCAACTAAGAAATATTGTTCAAGGTTTAGGCCTAAATGGATGTCAGATGGACTAATGAGACAGGGCAGAGAAGAAAAATGCATGGGATACATATAAATTAATGGGTGGCATGGAAGCCTATGATAGATATAAGCTGGTCTGTAACCAAGTCACAAAGGAGATTAGGCAGGCAAAGGCAGATAATGAGAAATCCTTGACAAAGGATGCAAAGAAAAACAGAAAAGAGTTCTTTACCTATGTAAACTCTAGAAGGAAAGGGATGAATCAGATTGGTCCACTGGATACTGATGCTTCAACAGTTGAGGATCCTGCTCAAGTGGCTAACAAACTAAACGAGTATTTTGCATCTACATTCACACATGAGTTCTTCAGGGAGGGGAATGCCAGAGGTGAAGTAAATTCTAGCGGAGCTAGATGAATTTGTAATAACTGTGAGGAAAAATTGTTGAGGATAAACATGAAAAAGGCACCCTGGGTGGATGGGATCTATCCAGTTATATTAAAGGAAGTAAGCGAACCCTTAGCCATAATTATGAGAGCTTCTTTGGACTCGAGGAAGGTACCCTAGATTGGGGTCACATTTGCAGATGTGCAAATGTGACCCCAATTCACAAATGAGGATCAAAGACTGACCCAAGTAATTATAGACCTGTGAGTTTAACTTCTGTTCCAGGAAAACTAATGGAGGCACTGGTTAAAGAAGCACTACAGGATCATCTAGACAAGACTTCAGTTACAGCTCGGACACAGCATGGTTTTGTTAAAGGAAAGTCTTCCCTGACCAATTTGATTGGATACTACGATGCAGTCACAAAAGAACTGGATGCAGGGAATAACTTTGATATTATATAATTGGATCTTAGAAAGGCTTTTGATACTGTTGCACATGGAAGACTGCTGCACAAATTGGAGCAGTTTGGTATTGGAGGCAAATTGCTGCTATGGGTAAAGGGGTGGTGAGGGGGAGAAGACAGAGTGGTAATCAATGGACACCGCTCATCGTGAACTAATGTTATTAGTGGAGTCCCTCAGGGTTCAGTGTTGGGTCCATTGTTGTTGTCTGTATTTATAAATGATACTGATGATGGTATATCAAGCTTAATGTCCAAGTTTGCAGACGATACAAAGGTTGGCAGGGTTGTTAAGGATACTACTATGCTGCTCTGGAAAGGTTGAGCAGATGGGCTGAGAGGTGGCAAATGAAGTTTAACATTGACAAATGTAAAGTACTACATATGGGAAACAGTTTCCCCAGAGCAATGTATCAACTCTGTGGTACTACACTGACAGTGGTAGAGAATGAAAAGGACCTGGCGGTAATTGTGCAGGCAGATATGAAGTTCTCTGAGCAATGGAGATGGGCTGCAAGAGTAGCTCATGGTGTCTTGTCAATGATATACAGGAATTTTTCTAACAGGGATAAGGAGGTGATTATTCCCTTGTATAAGGCAATGGTCAGGCCACACCTTGAGTACTGTATACAGGTCTGGAGGTCTCGTTTCAAGAAGGATGTAGAGCTGCTGGAACGAGTAACAGAGAAGGGCAACAAGATTAGTGAATGGAACAAAGGGTTGCGCTTACAAAGAAAGGCTTAAGTTTTGCAAATTACAGTGTCTGGCGACTAGGCACCGGCGAGGTGTATAAAGCCTTGAATGGTTTGAACATGCCCAGTGCCGATGGGATTCTTCCTCTTGCTCAGAATAATCACATGAGAGGGCATAAATTCAAATTGAAGAAAGACAGATGTAGGATAGATGTGCAGAAATTTGCCTTTAGCCAGCTGGTAGTTGGTTGGTGGAACAGGCTTCCAACCCTTATTGTGGTAGTTGATAGCCTAAATGAATTTAAGTCTCAGCTGGACATGTATTTCGGGCGAATGGAGGGGTGAAATGGGAGTGTTTTTTTTTTTTTTGGCTGATGCTGCATAAGCTTGCTTTCTTGCATCCTTTGCCTCTACTAATGCTAATCTCTTAAAGAACATGGCAAATAGGGCAATAAAGACTTCTAACAGATGTTCAGAGTACAAAATGGCTATCTTGTACCTCCACAAAAAAATCTTTCACTGGGTTTTCATCACAGAAAATCAAAATGAACACTACACATTGATTCGAACTGTAATAGTAATAAAGATGCAGTGTACAAAATGTTGATTCCATTAGAGAAAAAAAGGATTTTTCATACCATACAATAAAACACAGATTTGAACTATAGACTGCACCTTTTCCCAACAGCTCACATCTGGTGAATATTGGGCTTGGCACACCCAGAGTCCTGAGCTCGATATCATCATTCTTCTCTTTCTTGGTGATTCCCTTCTACTTCTCTCTCTGGGTAATTCAGAAATTTCTTTTGGCTGGTGAAGCATAGGTCTCAGGCCTCCTTGCACCATATGGCTAATAATATAGAGCACAAATGAACTAAGAGGATTCCAAAAATGATTTCTAATTGACTGATGCCAATTTAACAGTGCAGTTATTGTCCTATGGATGTATTTGAGAGTGTATTAATTAATTTTTCTGGACAAATAAAGATATGGATACTAAATAATACACAAAACATTTAATGATGCAATGAATCAAAAATATGTAGTTTTACAAATAAAATTATTAATAATATCGCATTAAATTAATTTTATCTGGCAACAGCTGCATCATTATTTTAGAAGGGGGGAACTGTACTTCTGTAAGTGTAGACTACTGCTTAACCATTGTTTTTTTTTTAAGTTAATTTATTTGGTAATTCAATTGTTTTTAATTTTCACTTGAATGTAGCAGTTGGCACCTCTTAGGCATTACTTATTGCAGTTTGCAACTGTTCCTTTAATGGGGTATAATAATGTTTAAATTTGTAAATTATTATTTGATTACACCAGGTTTAATTTATATTTTAATGAGTAGTACTACACTCAGGGTAGTAGAAAATGAAAAGAACACGGGGGTAATTGTGCAGTCAGATATGAAGTTTCTTGAGCAATGCAGACAGGCTGCAAGAGTAGCTCATGGTGTCTTGTCAATGATAAACAAAAATTTTGCTAGTAGGGATAAGATGGTGATTGTCCCCTTGTATAAGGCAATGGTCGGCCACACCTTGATTACTGCATACAGTCTGGAGTCATCATTTTAGGAAGGATATTATTATTATTATTATTATTATTATTAGCCATAGGGTGCAAGGAAGCCTGAGGCTTATGCTGCACTAGCCAAAAAAATTCCTGAGTTACCCTGAGAGAGAGCGAGAGAGAGAGAGAGAGAGAGAGAGAGAGAGAGAGAGAGAGAGAGTCAGAAGTAGAAAGGACTCATCAAGAAAGAGAAGAATGATGATATCCAGCTCAGGACCCTGGGTGTGCCAAACCCATACTCACCAGATGTGAGCCCCTGGGGATAGAGCTTATGGAACAAATACAGAAGTGCAACAAAATTGGTGAGTAAAACAAAGGGTTGCTCTTACCAAGAAAGACTCAAGTTCTGCAAATTGCAGCATCTGGAGACTAGGCACCTGCAAGGCGATCTAATTGAGGTGTATAAGTCTTTAAACAAGCTCATTGCTGGTGGGATTCTTCCTCTTGCTCAGATTACTCACCTGATGGCACAAATTCAAACTGAGGAAAGACAACTGTAGAATAGATGTGGGAAATTTGCCTTTAGCCAGCGAGTGGTTGATAGTTGGAACAGACTTTCATCTGTCGTAGTGGAGGTCGAAAACTTAAATCAAGGCAGAACTAGGCAAGCATTTGGAGTCAATGGATGGGTGAAATGGGAATTCTTTTTTTTTTTTTTTTTTTTTTTGGATGATGCTATATAAGCTTGCTTTCTTGCATCTTATGCCTCTAATGCTATTCATTTTCTCTAATAGTTTGTCTAGTTTTTCCTTGAATTTATTTAGGCTATCAATTTCCACAAAAACAGATAGAAGCAGTGTTTTCCCCAGGATCTATCGAATGGGTGCACGACCCAGTGAATTTAACTGGCTGCCCAAATAAAATTTAAGCAATTCTCACGGTACCAAATGGTACTACTCACTGATCTCGATCAATATTAATTCAAACATACTAAGCGATTGAGGTCATTGCAACAGGAGCATATAACATATTACATTAAATTATGCAATTAATTTTTGCTCTGGATCGCTTAAGCCATATTTATAAATTACAGAAAATTTTATAATATTGCGAAGTATTACACTTCCCCACTCGGCTACTTCAGAATTGCACCAAGCTGGCAAAATTTTCTGGGGAGAACACTGGGAAGTTTGTTCCAATAATCAACCACAAACTGGCTGAATGCAAACTTCTGCACATCTATTCTGCAACCATCCTTCCTTAATTTGAATTTGTGTAGTCTGAGCAAGAGGAAGAATCCCATGAGCACTTAGCTTGTTTAACCTGTTCAAAGCCTTAAACATCTCAATCAGATCATCTCATAGGTGCCTAGTCTCCAGATGCTGCAATTTTCAGAACTGAAGCCTTTCTTGGTAAGAGCACTCCTTTGTTCACTTCACCACCATATGCTCAATCTCTTCTTTTAACACACTTGCTCTTGAAGTTTTACTCAGTTTTTTTTTTTTTTTTTTGACAAAACAGTATGGCATTAGTTGCCCATAAAACATTAAACTTCCACTAAACTAACCAACCAGTTAATACCATAATAGGCATATTATGGTAAGATATTATAAACAGTTTTTTAAAAATATCCCATGTGCTTTCAGAAGACAGACAGTGGCTGTCTGTAACATCCTGTAGAATCACCTTCCAATGATGGCACTGAGAGGAAGCTGTTTTCAATTGTTTTTCTGATTATGAAAGGTCAATCACCACAATGGGATATATCTTGAATCACTTTAATTACTGGCTTTACTAATGCTAATGTAGCAATCAAAAATGGCCAATTTTTCCAGAGCCATCGCTAACCCTTCTTTCCCTAAAAATGCCTATTGTTTTTATCCATTTGTTTGTTTGTTTTTTTCTACTGGGAAACATTTCTAAACATTCAGTATGATTGCACAACTCAAAGAGGAAGATTACGTTCTATGACAAAACATTCAAATAAACATTTGGAATGTATGAACCCATTGTCACTCTGAAATGCTACATCTATTTATGCATTCCTTTCTGTACGGTGTACACTACACAAGGCCAATGTGTTACTTTTTTCAGATTTTATAATATAGGAAAAATATTGCACATTATGTATTCTAAAATTTTATGGGTTTTTTTTTTTTTTTTTGCAATTTTACTGAAAGACTTAAACTTCACCCCACACAGTACAATGAAATGTTCAGACGTTACAATAAACAAAGCTTCTATTCCATGTTTATATTTTTCAATAAGCAGAAATTTCCAGAATCTCTGCATATTGCAATATATAATATTTATAAATTATATTTAAGCAGTAATTATATTAAAATATAAATATATTATATAAAACTATATTTTTTTGCAAAAAGACAGAGAGAGGGTAGAATCAACTATAAAATACAGTATACAGGAATGTTAACTACCACACAACATAGATAACGCTATTCCAAGACCAGGCGAGTGCCAGTGACCAAAAGGGCAACAGAAGATATCAAACTGCAGCCTTCATTCCAGGCAGAGTAGCAGTAAGTTCTCCTCATCCCAACACCAGGCACTTAGCATGACTAGCTGCAAAGAGAAGACTTCTCCCATTTGTGCTGCAGCATCTTCCATCCAACAGATTGAAGTCTCCTCCAGTGATGCCAGGGCTCTCTAGATGCTTTAAGTTTTCTTTGTATTCCAGTAAGTTAGCAGTGATAGGATGTAGCCTATTTGTCATCATATAAAGTTTTAATAACTTCTTTTCCAATTTATAGAAAAAGGAGCCACAGTGCTTCAATATGTCTGGAGTAACATTATGTACATAGTTAAAGATTAAAATATTCAAAATTATATTCCTGCATTAAAAGCAGTGTTCTTATTTTTCATATTTCATGTTTTTTGTATTTAAATCATACTTTATGGACCATAAGAACACACCCACACCAAAAAAAGACTGAAAAAGTTATTTAAAATTTAATCAGCTCATGTGTTCACTTGAAAATTTATCATCTTACCAAAATATTACTTTTGTATAGAATAAATGTGAGAATGTCTAGTGAACAAATGAAGTCATGAATATCGGTGCAAATGATTACATACCTAGGAGGAAAACAGAACAGTGGCAACCAGTACTGACCAAGAAGATTAAAGATGTTCTAATATATGCCACTGTAAAAAAATAAATAAATAAAATAAGGGCTTATCATGAGAGGATTTCATTTGTGCATAATCCAAAATGGATTTTCACAAATGAAATGCAGACAAAAATCTAAGAGAATTTAATTTACAAAAAATAAAATAAGTAAAACTTAATGTAGCATTACTAAAGCACTTAGTTTTAAACTTGTCTTTTCAAGTTATACCAAATCAGAAATATTCATTATCATCTGGAAGAACTTTGTAAGGATTAAGAATTCTTTGAGGATCAAAGAGTCTTCATTTTTTTCATGTAATCTACAGCAGAAGAAGATTTGCTGTGATGAATAAAATTACGTTTTTTAAATCCCAAACCATGTTCAGCACTAATACTTCCTTTTTGTGCTGCAGTCCATTTATATACAAAGGGTTCTATTTCTTTAAGAACTGATGGATCATATACTGATGAAGTAATATTCAGGTGTATATTACCATCCCCCAGGTGACCATATCCACAGCAACGTATCACTTTGGTTCCCAACCTTTCTCTCATAACATTTACTATTTCATAGTACGAGGGCAAAGGAAGGGTTATATCGTACTTGTAGGTATAGCCGTCATGTAGTAATGCTTCAGTGATTCTTTCTCGAACAGCACAAATTTTCTGAAACAAAAAGGATAAAACTTTATCATAACATTTCTAAACTTGAAGTAATTGACTTATATGCAAATTCTGAAAGTTAGACCAACACTTATTAGTCAAATGCTTGTTAACAAGAGACTGTTTATACAGGTGTGGAATAAATAGAAGGGGTGCAAGAATATTTGCCAATTCTATCAAGTGTTAGGCAGGTCAGAAAACTGCTGGGTTGGCTGGTTACATAGACTAATACAGTGGTACCCAAACTACTGAGATCTACGGACCCCACCAAAAATCAAAAAAAGTTTGTGGACCCCACATGTGTGTGTGTGTGTGTGTGTGTGTGTGTAAACATTGGGTTTTTTGAAAAGAAAATTCAAAGTTTTATGCTTAAAACAACTAAACTTTATTCTTATTTTTACATAAATATATAATAATAACTTTATTTATCATCAATTTGCTATACAGAGAACAAATAATTTGACCAGTTCCAGAGGGTCCATTTTTTGGACCTCTGAAACAGGTCTATGAACCCCCGGGGGTCCGTGAACTCCAGTTTGGGAAATGCTGGACTAATAGATTAATAGCAGCCATAGGTAGAGCAGTAAATAATTCTTGCACTGCTGATATTGGGATATGCAACAGCCTGGAAAGCAAGATGTAAGGGATTGCATGGTTTGCATCTTGCTTTCTATGCAATCCCTTATATCTTACATGGAAAGCAAGATGTAAGGGATAGCATGAGGATCCCTCATGAAACAAACAAATATACAGGCTGAATTACAGTTCCTAAGAATAAAAGAGGTGCATGTATATTTGCATGTTTTTTTTTTTTTTTTTTTTTTTGGTAGTTATTGGCGCATCGGCCTCTGTGGCCATAATGCACCTCCCAAGGTTTTTTTTTGCAGTACTTTGATCCAAGCCTGAGGTGGGATTCAAACTCACGACCTTTGGGTTACCAGGCAGGCACTTTACCCACCCGGCTAGTCCGGTCGGCATATATTTGCATGTACCCTAATACTAGGAGTTTAGCAAACACATCTGATGAATAAAAGTACTGGTTAAGTTATGAAAAGTGGGCATTAGGGATATTAAAGAACACGTTGCCACTGAGACATAATGGATGCAAAATTTAAATATGGGGAATACAGAAAGGAAGGGGTAAAGCAGCACAGAATTGCTAATCGATTTGGTTACAAAATCACTGGAAAATCAAAAGAGAAGGAATGTGTTATAGTCCAATGCCCATTTTTGTGAATAATAACTGTGAGACAACTATACAGACAAATAGATTGGGTCACAAATCAGAATGTCTTATAAAA
Source organism: Mastigoproctus giganteus (assembly GCF_048544385.1). Classification (NCBI taxonomy): domain Eukaryota; kingdom Metazoa; phylum Arthropoda; class Arachnida; order Uropygi; family Thelyphonidae; genus Mastigoproctus; species Mastigoproctus giganteus. Next base: position 103,375,139 of record NC_143584.1, on the reverse strand, counting down.
AGGTATTTTAACTGTCTAAATATTTTCTGGTTTTACTGAATGACTCTTCCATACCAGCATTCTATAGAAGCAACAAAAAGCAATACTCATGATATGATTATCAGCAGGGAATCTTCATACACTAAGAATCTGCAAATAAAGGAAACACTGAATGGCAGTGATCACAGCATATTGATGTGAGGTTCATTTTAAAATCTAACTACTGCTAAGGGAAAGTTATTTTTTTGTAAACATGACTATAATGGTATAAAACAGTTTTTAAAATCTATTAGGGACCAACGTTATCAACAGCATATTCTAAATGGCATTCAGGGAAGCAATCATAGTAGCTACTAGGCTTTTCATACCAACTAAGAGATATTGTTCAGGGTTTAATTGGGAATGGATGTCAGGTGAACTGACAAGACTAGTGGCGGAGATAAAAAAAAATGCATGGCATGTTTCTAATTATCAGGAGATATAAAAACCTACAGTAAGTATAAGCTAATCTGCAGTCAAGTCACAAAATGAGTGAAGCAAGCTAAAGCAGATTACGCAACGTCTCGGGCAAAACAAAACAAAAAAAGTTGCAAAGACTTCTTTATAGAAAGTTTAAATTACATTAGTCTGCTAGATATGAATGGTATAACTAGTGGTGATCTTGCTCAGGTTGCTGAAAAACTGAATAGATATTTCGCACCATGAAGAATTGTCAGGATGAAAATTCCAAAAATATATCTTATTACAGGGAGCTAAATGATTTTGTGATAACCAAGAGAAATGTGGAAGAATAAATAAGAGCAATTAAAATTAAAGTTAAAAGCGAATAAGATACCAGAGCAGATGTGTTTATTTTTAATTATAGCAAGGAGGGGTCAGTAGAAGAGGTAAGCAGGCCTTCAGCCATAAGCATGAGTGCATCCTTGGATTCAGGGGAGGTCCCTATGAATTGGAAATGTGTGACTGTATCTCCCCATTCACAAAGGCAGGTGGGCGGGATTAAAGGGTGAAGTGGGCAATTACAGACCTGTAAGCTTGACGTCTATTTCATGGGAAAATAATGTAGTCACTGGCCAAAAAAGTAATGGACCATCTAGATAGGGATACAGTTGTACAGCAGTCAGCATGGATTTGTTAAGGGGGCTCTTGAATGACCAATATGATTAAATGCTATGATGCAAAAAAAATAATTTTTTTTAAATAATTTTGACATTATATAATTAGATCCAGAAAATATTTTGATATAGTCCTACATAAAAGACCGTTGTACAAACAGGAGCAGTGGCATTAGGGACAAGTTAGTGCTATGCATAGAGAGAGAGAGAGAGAGAGAGAGAGAGAGAGAGAGAGAGAGAGAGAGAACAGTTGTTCTCAATAGGCAGTGCTCTTCTTGGATTACTGTTATTGGGGTGTACTTCACCAATCAGTGCTAGGCTCTGTTGTCTTCACTATTTATTTATTTATTGATGCATATCAGGCTTAATGTCTAAGATAATACACAGGATTGAATGGATTGTTAATAACAACAATCCAGGTAATGCTACTGGAACAATATGTATAAAAATTAAGCAGATGGGCTGAGAAGTAGCAAATAAAGTTTAAACTGAAAAAACACAAGGTATTACCATATGAATAGAAGTAATCCCAAAATAACTGTGTGGTAAGACAAAAATTGTGCAGTTAAACAGGAAGTTCCCTGAACCGTGCAGACAGGTTGCTAGGGCAGCTCATGGGGTTTTGTCAATGATATACAGGAATTTTTCCAGCAGAATAAGGAGGCAATTATCCCATTGTATAAGGTAATGCTTAGACCAATCTTGAGAACTGCATACAAGGTCTAAACCTCATTAAGAAAAATTTGGAATGGTGCAGGGAAGGCCAACAAGATTAGTATGGGGGATAAAAATGTACTCTTTATCAAGAAAGGATTCAGTTCTACAAATTGCAGTGTCTGGAAACTAGGCACTTTCAATGTGATCTCAATGAGGTGTTTAAGGGCTTTGAATGGATAGAACAAGCTAAACATTGATGGCATCTCTTGCTCAGATGTGTGTGAGAGAGCATAAATTTAATTAGGAAGGATGGGTGCAGGATAGATGCACATGGAAATTTGCAATCAAATAGCAGCTAGTTGATTTTTGGAACAAACTTCTATTTGGTGTTGCAGAGAAGGAGATCTTGATAATTTTAAAGAAAAACTAGGCAAATTATTAGGTAATGTGTGTTTTTTGTTTCCCCTGATGCTAAATAGGCAGAACTTGGAAGTTTTCTACCTATTTTTGTAGCAGTGTAATCAGTATCAGAAGAGGCCTATAAACTATAATTTACAGCAATAAAAATATGTTTTAATAATGTAACTATAAAGATTTTTTTGATGTCTTAGCTGTGTGTGTCGTTTTTAAATTACATTTAGACTAATTACTTTAAAATCATGCCTCAGACTGGAGCAGCAAAGCAAAGGGCTCAAAGTACAGAGAATGACTTGGTTTGGGGGGAGAATCTCCTAAGGCAGTCCTATAAATCAGGATTATATTATGTGTGTTACTTTTGCTCTCTTTGCGAAGCTACCTCTAACAGGATATGGTACGACGGCCATGGGGGATGCATTTTTGTGTGTGTGTGTGTGCGCGCGCGCACACTTAACTTCCTCATTACAAAGAGCATGGAAAAGGTTGAGCACAAACTCTGCATTCTAATGGGATTATACAAATATGAAGTATAGCATTGATGACCTCAAAGGATTAAGAGAGGTTTCCATTAAGCACTCAGCCTAATGCTTGAGCCCATGTTCCATTATTAGACAACACAAAGACATCGTTTGTAGCAGATATTGTTGGTTCCACAAGAAGTTGCTATAGTTAGTGACTCAATTGTAAGAGAAGTGGGAAATACAATTTGCAAAAAGCACAGGTGGAACAGGACCAGGATATGTGTGCTAAAATAGATAATGTAGAGTAGCTATCATTTTTTAAGTATACTGAAGGTGATATTGTTGTACACGTTGGCAGTTATGATATTAAGAATAGATCTGAGGATTTAATTCACAAGGAGAGCAATGTTGAGAAAAGTCCCGAGTTAGGACTGAAATTGAAAGTGTCTTCAATCATGCCTAGATATGACAAGGAGTATATAATGAGAGCCTTGCCAATCAATTTGGACCTGGAAAGACTGTGCAAGGCTTGTGCAGTAGAATAATTGTTCTGAGAGTGATCTCTTGTTAACAGGAGAGTGTTTCTACAGGGATGGGATACAATTCAGTAGAAGGGGTTCAAGAATTTTTGCAAATGCTATCGAGGCAATGTTAGGTGGGTCAGAAGACTGCTGGACTGGGAGAAGGGAACACCAACTAACAGAAGAACAATAGCCAGAGGAAGAGGGCGAAAGTGGTTCTTGCACTCTTCTATTAGAACATGCAACAGTCTGAAAAGCAAGGATGTGCTTTTAATACATGTGCTGTGTTAGGGCTTAATAAAAGAGTAAAAACAGTTGAAGATCCGTAATACAAGAACAGGTCACTGTTGAAAAAAAGCCGTGAAATAGGGTTGAATTTGAAAGTGTCTGCAATTCTGCCCAGACACGATAGGAGGGAGTATATGATGAGAGCCTTGTCGATCAATTCGGCCCTGGAAAGATTGTGCAAGGCTCAAGGGGTAGAATTTTTTTCAGCCTGGTCTGTACTTGTTAACAGTAGACTGTTTCTACAGTGATGGGATACACTTAAATAGAAAGGGTGCAAGAATGTTTGCTGATGCTATCGAGGCAGTGTTAGGTGGGTCGGAAAACTGCTAGATTGAGGGGATACAGGGACTAATAGATTAACAGGAGCCACTGGCAGAGGTGAAAGAGATTCTTGCACTGCTTCTATTGGAATGAGCAGAAGCCTGAAAAACAAGATGCAGGATATTTCAAAGACTGCTGGGAGTCACTGCGGTACAAGTAAACCCATGGGCTGTGTTAGGGTAGCTAAGAATAGAAATAGGTGCATGTATACTTGCGTGTACACCAAAGCTAGGAGTTTAGCAATACCTCAAATTTGATCAATTTGAGGTATTGCTCAAAACATCAAAGGCAGATATTGTTGGGATATCAGAGACGTGGTGTCACACAGATATATGGAATGCAGAACTGGGATTTGGGGAGTACAACATCTACAGAAAGGATAGACTGGACAGGAAGGGTATGCTATTAGTTAAGGAATACATAAAATCCAAGGAAGTGAAGCCAGTGGACATCGCTGGACAGTGCAGTGTCGAGTCAGTTTGGTGTGACATAAGCATTGGGAGATCAAAATTGAGAGTAGGAGTGTGCTATAGGCCTAATGACTCTGATGAGTATAATAAGAAACTGTACAGGGAAATAGAGTGGGCCAGTAAATCAGAGAGTCTTATAATGGGAGATTTAATTTCCCAGATATTGACTGGAATTTGGGGGCTGGTCACTCACACACTAGCAAGGCTTTTGTGGATTTATTGGATGATTGTTTTCTACATCAGCATATTCGGGAGGCAACTAGAGGGAGGAATACTCTTGATTTGATTATTAGCAGTGATTCTTCATGCATTAAGAATCTGCAGATAAATGAACCACTAGGTAGCAGTGATCACAGTGTGCTGAAGTGGGATTTACTCAAAGTGGTAACTACCATTAGGGGTAAAGGGAAGGGTTATTGCTTTCGTAAAGGCGACTACAATGGACTGAGACAGTATTTAAATTCTATACAGTGGGACCAACTGATGATGTTACCAACAGCAAATGCAAAATGGGAAGCATTCAAAGAACTTATCTTGGAAGCTACTAGGCTTTACATACCAACTAAGAAATATTGTTCAAGGTTTAGGCCTAAATGGATGTCAGATGAACTAATGAGGCATATGGCAGAGAAGAAACATGCATGCGGTACATACAAATTAACACATGACACAGAAGCCTATGATAGATACAAGTTGATCTGTAACCAAGTTACAAAGGAGGTTAGGCAGGCAAAGGCAGATTACGAAAAATCTTTGGCAAGGGATGCAAAGAAAAACAGCAAAGAGTTCTTTACTTATGTAAACTCTAGAAGAAAGGGTATGAATCAGATTGGTCCACTTGATATCGATGGGTCAACTGTTGATGATCCTGCTCAGGTAGCTAACAAACTAAATGAATATTTTGCATCGACATTCACAAATGAGTTATTTAGCGAGGGGAATGCCAGAGGTGTATTCAACTCTAGCAGTAAGCTAGAGAATCTTGTAATAATTGAGAGTAAAGTGGAGGAGAAATTGTTGAAGATAAATACAAGAAAGGCACCTGGGGTGGATGGGATCTATCCAGTTATATTAAAGGAGGCAGCAGAGGAAGTAAGCAAACCCTTAGCCATTATTATGAGAGCTTCCTTGGACTCAGGGGAGGTACCTACAGACTGGAGATGTGAAATGTGACCCCAATTCACAAAGGAGGATCAAAGGCTGACACAAGTAATTATAGACCTGTGCGTTTAACTTCTGTTCCAGGAAAATTAATGGAGGCACTAGTTAAAGAAGCACTGCAGGATCATTTAGACAAGACTTCAGTTATAGCTCGGACACAGCATGGTTTTGTTAAGGGGAAGTCTTGCCTGACCAATTTGATTGGATACTATGATGCAGTCACAAAGGAACTGGATGCAGGGAATAACTTTGATATTATATACTTGGATCTTAGAAAGGCTTTTGATACTGTTGCACATGGAAGACTGCTGTACAAATTGGAGCAGTGTGACATTGGAGGCAAATTGCTGCTGTGGATAAAGGGGTGGCTGAGGGGGAGAAGACAGAGAGTGGTAGTGGTAATCAATGGACACTGCTCGTCGTGGACTAATGTTATTAGTGGAGTCCCTCAGGGATCAGTGTTGGGTCCATTATTGTTTTCTGTATTTATAAATGATATTGATGATGGTATATCTAGCTTAATGTCGAAGTTTGCAGACAATACAAAGGTAGGCAGGGTTTCAAGGACACTACTGACACTATGCTGCTGCAACAGGATCTGGAAAGGTTGAGCAGATTGGCTGAGAGGTGGCAAATGAAGTTTAACATTGACAAATGTAAAGTACTACACATGGGAAACAGTAACCCCTGAGCAACGTATCAACTCTGTGGTACTACACTGACAGTGGTAGAGAATGAAAGGGACCTGGTGGTGGTTGTGCAGGCAGATATGAAGATCTCTGAGCAGTGCAGACGGGCTGCAAGAGTAGCTCATGGAGTATTGTCAATGATATACAGGAATTTTTCTAACAGGGATAAGGAGGTGATTATTCCCTTGTATAAGGCAGTGGTCAGGCCACACCTTGAGTACTGTATACAGGTCTGGAGGCCTCGTTTCAAGAAGGATGTAGAGCTGCTGGAATGAGTAACAGAGAAAGGCAACAAGATTAGTGAATGGAACAAATGGGTGCTCTTACGAAGAAAGGCTTAAGTTTTGCAAATTACAGTGTCTGGAGACTAGGTACCAGCGAGGTGATCTGATAGAGGTGTATAAAGCCTTGAATGGTTTGAGCATGCTCAATGCTGATGGGATTCTTCCTCTCGCTCAGAATAATCACCTGAGAGGGCATAAATTCAAATTGAGGAAAGAAAGATGTAGGATAGACGTGCGGAAATTTGCCTTTAGCCAGCAGGTGGTTGGTTGGTGGAACAGACTTCCATCCCTTGTCGTGGAAGTTGATAGCCTAAATAAGTTTAAGCTCAGCTGGACAGATATTTCGAACGAACAGAGGGGTGAAATGGAAGTGTTTTTTTTTTTTTTTTGGCTGATGCTGCATAAGCTTGCTTTCTTGCATCAAATGCCTCTATTAATGCTAATATAAAAATTTTATCACACATGGTTAAGACACATTTTAAAAACACGTTAAATAATCCAGAGGAAAAACAAAAGAAATGAATGTAGTAGTAGTAGTAGTAGTGGCACATGATGCAAGAAAGCAAGTGTAGGAGCTTATGCAGCATCAGCCAAAAAAAAAAAAAAAAAAAATCACACCATTCCCTCCGAATGCCTGTCCAGTTCCTCCTTAAATTTATTTAACCTATCAACTTCCACAACGACAGATGGAAGTTTGATCCAGCAATTAACCACCCGCTGGCTAAAGGCAAATTTCCGCACATCTATTCTACATCTGTCCTTTCTTAATTTGAACTTATGTCCCCGTAGGTTCGTAATCTGAACAAGTGGAAGGATCCCATCAGAATTCAGCGTGCTCAACCCATTCAAGGCCTTATAGACCTCAATCAGATCACCGCGCAGGTGCCTAGCCTCCAGCCACTGCAATTTGCAGAACTTAAGCCTCTCTTCGTAAGAGAATCCCTTCATTCCCCTGACCAATCGTGTTGCTCTTCTCTGTACACGCTCAAGCAAATCTACATCCTTCCTAAAATGAGGCCTCCAGACCTGTACGCAGTACTCAAGGCGTGGCCTGACCATTGCCTTATACAGAGGGACAATCACCTCCTTTTCCCTGCTAGCAAAATTCCTATATATCATTGACAAAACCCCATGACCTGCCCTAGCAGCCTGTCTGCATTGCTCAGAAAACTTCATATCTGACTGCACAATTACTCCCAGTTCTTTTTCATTTTCTACCACCTTAAGTGTGGTAGAAAAACGTACCACACAGTTAGTACGTTTCTCTGGGGTTACTTCTACCCATATGCAGTACTTTGCATTTGTCAAGGTTGAACTTCAGTTGCCACTTCTTAGCCCATCTGCCCAAATTATCTAGATCCTGTTGCAGTAGCACACTGCCATTACTGTCATTAACAACCCTGCCAACCTTTGTGTCATCTGCAAACTTCGACATTAAGCCTGATATACCTTAATCAATATCATTGATAAATACACAAAACAACAGTGGACCCAACACCGAACCCTGTGGGACTCCACTAATAACATTAGTCCACGAAGAGCAGCACCCATTGATTACCACCCTCTGTCTTCTTCCACTTAACCATCCTTTTATCCATTGTAGCAACTTACCCTTAATACCATACTGCTCCAATTTGTACAGTAGTCTTCCATGCGCAACAGTGTCAAAAGCTTTCCTGAAATCCAAGTATATGATATCAAAATTATTTTTTGCATCCAGTTCCTTTGTGACCACATCATAGTAACCAATCAAATTTGTCAGACAAGACTTTCCCTTAACAAACCCATGCTGTGTTTGAATTATTGCTGCAGTCTTGTCTAGATGATCCTGCAATGCATCTTTAACCAGTGACTCCATTATTTTACCCGGAACAGAAGTTAAACTAACTGGTCTGTAATTACTCGTGTCACCCTTCGATCCACCTTTGTGAATTGGGGACACATTTGCACATCTCCATATGACTGGGCTTTGATGAGAGGGTACCATCACTGATCAAGTTTTTATCCATTAATGTTTCCATACACATATTCAACTTTTCTTCATTATGACTCGAATTACAACCTGAAAAATAATATGATTCAAATTGATTGAATTTAAATAAGAGTGTAAAAATATTTTAATTTGATATTAAGTGCACATAAAACCACACTGAAATCATCTTTAACTCAGCAGTAGGTAAAAGATGCTGAAAACAAACTATGGCTTAACGTTTGTATGGACTGAATTTAATGATAATAAGGTTTATAAAAACTTCCATAATTTGCCATGAAGAATAAAAATACAACAGAATGATATTTTAGTGTAGTTTATACCAGTGAATTTTCTTTTAAAAACAGTAAGAAAAGCTAAACTTATAATTAAAAGTTGCCTTGTGTGCACAGCAATCAACAGGTTATAAAAATTGATCAATAAATCTAAAACTGCTATTATTTCTTCAATAAAATAGCAGATATTAAAGAAAATCACTTGAAGACATTGAAATAATTATAACATGACTGCTACTTTGGTGTCATTGTTTCAAAATTTTTAAAAACAAATAATAAATTGTACTAATTATAAACGCTGTTGATGTCATTAAACAGTTACGTGTAGAGCCAAACTGATGCCCAAAGGTAATAATAGTAATAGAGGCATGTGATGCAAGAAAGCAAGCATATGAGCTTAGGTAGCATCAGCCAAAAAAAAAAAAAAAAAAAATTCACACAACCATTCCCTCTAAATGTTTGTCCAGTTCCTACTTGAATTTATTTAAGCTATCAATGACAGATGGAAGTTTGTTCCAGCAATTAACCATCCGCTGGCTAAAGGCAAATTTCTGCACATCTATTCTACAACTCTTTCCTCAATTTGGATTTATGCCCCCTTGGGTTTGTAATCTGAGCAAGTGGAAGAATCCCATCAGAATTCAGCATGCTCAACCCATTCAAGGCCCAATACACCTCAATCAGATCACCATGCAGGTGCCTAGTCTCCAGCCGCTGCAATTTGCAGAACTTAAGCCTCTCTTGGTAAGAGGATCCCTTTATTCCCCTCACCAATCTTGTTGCCATTTTCTGTACATGCTCAAGCAAATCTACATCCTTCCTAAAATGAGGCCTTTAGACCTGTACGCAGTACTCAAGGCGTGGCCTGACCATTGCCTTATACAAAGGGATAATCACCTCCTTTTCCCTGCTAGCAAAATTCCTGTATATCATTGACAAGACAGGCAAAAAAGTCCCAAGGAAAAACAAATGAATAAAAAGTAACTATCAAAGTAAACGATATGAGTGACTTCCGTGGAAATGAGTTAATAGCATAACAACAAATTTATATATATCAGCTGGAGATTTCATTTATAAGTACTGTAACCAAGAGCGAAAGCAAGCAGATTGTCTTCCCTTGAAACCTCTTTACTTACAGTCACAATATTACTTAAGCCATGATGGGAGAAATCCCAGGTGCCGTCTGACACGAACATACTTTATTACTTAAGCCATTACTTAGGCTGGCATAGATATCTAATCAGATATTTTCTTACTTTTCTGTATGACTGTTTTTCTTAAACAAACACAAATGATTTGATTTATCATGATGATAAGATAAAGTTGCCCTTTTGGAATCTCTCCAGTGATATATAAAGCCAAATAATCTATGTAGAACCCTCAAATTCAAATCTGCAGCTAGCGATATTTTTACCATTCTTGGACTGCACCAATTAACAACACGTGATCCATGACTCTCCTGTCCTCCTCTTTATTTTATTTATTTTTTCATTATTATTTTTGTTTGAATTTTTGGGGGGGGGGGGTGTAGCTTGTCACCAACATTGTTTAACATATATATCGAGGATATGATATGTAAATGGAAAGAGGAAATTAATACAGGGATATATTTAAATACAAAGAATAGGATTAATACACTGCTATTTGCAGATGATCAAGTAATTATTCAAGATAGTAAAGATAATTTACAAAGAGCAGTATTTAAATTAAACCAAATAACAGAAGAATATAAAGTTAAAATATCAACAATGAAAACTAGAACAATGGCTTTTAAGGAAAAAAATACGGTGAGAACAAAAATAGTTATAGAAAAAAAATATTAGAACGGGTAAAATATTTTAAATATCCAGGATGTGATATAACATATGATATCGAAGATATATGTGGAACAATATATAAAGAACTCTGGCTAAGAATTAGATAAAATACCAAACAAATATTAGAAAGGAATTAAAGATTTACTCAATTAATGAAAAAATTATAGAATATAGACAAAGATGGAAAGAACATGTAGAAAGAATGGAAGATAATAGATTCCCTAAATACATATAGAGCAAAAGGAAAAAGAGACAGAGGAAGACTGAAGAAAAGATGGGCAGATCTCTTTGAAATCGGAATAGGCAGATCGTCTAATCCGTGAAGGAAGATAAGATAGAGTTTTGTAGGTTACTACTTAACATACGTAAAACTGTTGTTTTGTTTAAATATTGCAGCCACTATTTCCATATAGAGTGAGTGATAGGGAATTCAAATTTAAATTGTGGTAAATAGCTAGTTCTAACATAAAACTAGATAGCGTAATATGTATCACTGCATTTAAGAATCTATTAGATAGTGTAGCACTGATAATAAATAAATTAAATTTATTAATCTTATTAATTTTCATCGTTAATATCAATATCATGCCCCAGACTAGAGCAGCAAAGAAACGGGCACAAAGTAGCAGGAGTGCTGTGGTTTGGGGAGAACAGGGGGGGGGGGAATTCTCCAACGTATCATAGCCTAAAAAAAAATGCTGCATGCATGAAATATGTTTAACTTTATGTGATAACATCCTTGGCTTAGACGAGGTTAAAGGGGTTTAATATGAAAAGAATCCAAACATGTTTAACATTTTAAAGCATTTCTTTTTTTTGCAGCTTGTTGTTCTTCTCGCTTGAATTGAACAAACAATCAAAGTTAGGTATGCTTGCTTCTTTGTTATTTGGCCACGTTTCTGAAAGTATAAGTAAATTGAAATGTTGTGTGACTGCATCAGTCAGATCGTCATTGTGACCACATAAACTTTGACAATTTTAATATTAGAATTGAAAGATCTTGTCATTTACTGATGAACTCATATAAAGTATCTTGCATGACAAAAAGAGGATTACTCAACAACCTGGTCATTTCAGCTTGAAGTGCAAAAGTGGATGTAGAGTTTCTCAGTCCAGGATAAAATTTCTTTTCTCCATTTGCAGCAATAATGTAACGATCACTGATATAGGTAACTTGAGATAACACAACATAAACTAGTTGTTGTTCGTGACATTTCTCGTATTCATAAACCACAGAATCGAAAGAATCTCCCTGAGATTTATGGATGGTAATAGCACAAGCCAGTATTAGGGGAAAACGATTTCATTTAGCCGAGTTCTTTCTGTTGTTATTTAATGAAACACTCATACTTCTTGCGATTGGCATGGCTTCTAAATTGATTTCTCTAGCCATAGCAAACAGAAGAGACTTCGTTCTAGCAGGTCCTTCTAAGTCGAAGCTGGTTGTTGCAATATACTCTGTCTACCCGGCTCAGAAATCAATTGTAAATCCTCGGGTAATTCATTTGAACTCAAACCTTCTGGATAGAAATCTTCAGGAAGTTCTTGAATATAATTTTGTGATGTCAACGGTCCAGCTTCTTGATGAGAAGTCAATGTTAATTAAAATCTTGAGAAGCAGATTTTATTAAACTCTGCATTTTTTTTTCGTTCTCTATGTTTTTTGAACTTGTTCTTTTGTCGACATGGTGAAATCCATTTATAGACTAGTATGATGTTATAACCAAAAACTACTGCAAAAAGTTGTTTGTTGAAGTGATTGTTTTATTGTTGCATTCTTGAATCAAAGCCATTTAAGTTTTAAGCAATGAAATGGTCTTGTGTGAAAGAATATTCTTTAATAAAATTTGCAGATTTTATTAAAGTCTGCAATTTTTCATTCTCCATTTGTTTGAACTCAACCTTTTTGACACGAGAGGCTTCTTTGATGGTTTCGAAGATTTTATTCTTGCATAATATTATTACTTGCTGCTTTACTGAATCACAGCAGTAAATGAGTTAGCACTGTTAGTACCATTTAGGAAGTGAAGTTATTTGAGTCATTTAAAATCTAACAGCCACCTAATAGGAAGTGACGTAATTTGCGTAATTTAAAATCTAAATGGTCACCTTTCTTGGTAACCAATGAACTGTGTCATTTCCGTTACAAGAAAATTTTGTTACGATCAATTACATCATTTCCATTACAAGAAATTTCGTTACCAATCAATTTCACTCTACTGCCACCATCGATGTTTTACATCAAGTGATGTAATTAGGGTCATTTAAACTCTAAATGATCAGCTTTCTTCATTACCAATCAATTGCGTCATTTCCGTTACAAGAAATTTCTTTATCGATCGAGTTTAATCTAGTGCCACCATAGATGTTTTCACATAAAAAAATGTGCAATTTGTGAAATGGTTTGCAGAAATCTCTGGAACTGGACATAATCTACCCAAAGAGGATGACTGTGTGCTAGGTACAGAGAGTCAAGAAATTAGGTGCCAACTCAACGTTCTGATGGGCACTAATGAGAGTTGGAAGAGTTGGGTAGATGCCCTTGGAAGTATTAAAATTGGGGACCCATCAAGCTCTCAGCTGCCCAACTCAATGCCACCAGAGCTCTCACTCTTGTGCATCAGGCAACACAGTGGCAATCTCCAAGGCAGAATACGCTGGTTCCACAGGAGTTAGTTATTGTCGGGGAAATGGGCAATATATATTGTATTAAAAGGATAGGAGGAATAGGACCAGGGTATGTCTGCCTGGGACAAAATTTCATGATGCTGTGGACACATATCTTTTAAGGGCACAAAGGGTGATACTGTTGTACAAGTTAGCACTAATGACAGTAAGAATAGGAGATGTGCAGATTTACTTAAAAAGTACAGGTCAATGCTGAGAAAAAGTAATGAGTTCGGGTTAAATTTGAAAGTGTCTGCAATTCTGCCCAGATACGATAGGAGAGAGTATATGATGAGAGCTTTGTCAATGAATTTGGCCCTGGAGAGATTGTGCAAGACTTATGGGGTAGAATTTTTCTCAGCGCGGTCTGTGCTTGCTAACAGGAGACTGCTTTTGCAGGGACGGGATACACTTAGAAAGGGCTGCAAGAATGTTTGCTGATGCTATCGAGGCAGCATTAGGTCGGTCAGAAAACTGCTAGCTTGGGGGGGGTGGGGATTCACAGACTAAAGGTTAATAGTAACTGCAGGCAGAGGTGAAAGTGATTCTTGCACTGCTTCTGTTAGAATGAGCAGCAGCCTGGGTGGGGGGGGGGTGCTTGGGTTTTCAGGGACTGGTGAGAGTCATCATGAAGCCAATAAATATATCGGCTGTGTTAGGGTAACTAATTATAACAATAAGAATAGGTGCATGGATACTTGCATGAACACCAATGCTAGAAGTATAGCAAATTAATTCAATGATCTGAAGTGTTGGTCAAGATATCAAAGCCAGATATTGTTGGGATATCAGAGACATGGTGTCACACAGATATAAGCAGGGCAGAATTTGAATTTGAGGAGTGGAATATATACAGAAACAATAGACAGGATAGGAATGGGGAGAGGTTATGCTGTTAATTAATAAAAACAAAAATTGTAAGGAAGTGCATCCAATTAACATAGATGGACAGTGCAATGTTCAATCAGTTTGGTGTGACATAAGCACTAGGAAAGAAAAAATGAGAGTAGGAGCGTGCTAGGCCTAATGAGTACAATGAACAATTGTACAGAGTACTAGAATGGACCAGTAAATCAGTTTGTGTTATAATGGGGGATTTTAACTTCCCAGATATTGACTGGAACTTGTGGATTCATCACTCGCACACAAGCAACACATTTGTGGATTTTTTGGATGATCGTTTTCTGCAGCAGCAGCATGTTCAAAAAGAAAACAGAGAGGGTAATATTCTTGATCTGGTTATCAGCATTGATTATTCGTGTATGAAGAATTTGCAGATAAAAGAATCACTAAGTGGCAGTGATCACAGTGTATTGATGTGGGATTTACTTAAAGATATAATTACAATCAGGGATAAAAGGAACGGTTTTTGCTTCCATAAAGGTGATTACAGTGGTCTCAGACAGTTTTTAAATTCTATACAGTGGGACCAATTGATGTTGTCACCAATAGCAAATTCTAAATGTGAAGCATTCAAAGAATTAATTGTGGAAGCTACTAGGCTTTTCATACCGATTAAGAAATATTGTTCAAGGTTTAGGCCTAAACAGATGTCAGAGGAACTAATCAGACTCGTGGCAGAGAATAAAAATGCATGGGATGCATATAAATTATCAGATGACACAGAAGCCCATGGCAGATATAAGCTAGTCTGTACTCAAGTCACAAAAGAGGTTAGGCAAACGAAGGTGGATTATAAGAAATATTTGGAAAAGAAAAGAGGCCGGGAAGGCCACGAACGTCAGTTACGGAGGAAAACGTTACTGCTGTGAGGAAAATGTTTGACGAAAACAGGCGAGTGACCTACCAACAGATAGAGGATACTTTGGGCCTAAATGCACCAGCAATTCGTTCGATTCTGCAAGATCATTTGCACGTGAAGAAACTTTGTTCTGTCTGGGTGCCGCATCAACTGACTGAAGAGCAGATGACACGACGTGTGACTTGGTGCCGGGAGATGTTAAAAAAGTTTGATAAGGGACAATCTCGGTATGTGAACAACATCGTGACAGGTGACTTGGCTGTACTATTACGATCTGCCGACCAAGGCTCAAAACAAAGTTTGGGTCTTTGATGATGACGACACACTCGTAATTGTCAGAAAATTCCGATCTGTAAAGAAGAAAATGATAGCTGTATTTTTCAAATCGAGTGGAATTGTGGAACGTGTCGTTTTGGATAAGCAGAAGACAGTCACAGCTAAGTGGTATACTGAACAATGCCTGCCTAAAGTCATTGGATCTATGAAGAACCTGCGGCCAAAGTCAAGAATGGACACCTCGTACCTCCATCACGAAAATGCTGCAGCTCACCGTGCCAAGCCTGCACTGAATATTTGACCACGAGAGGACTGAAACTTCTCGAGCACCCTCCCTACAGTCCAGACCTTGCTCTCTGCGACTTTGCACTGTTCCCGCATGTGAAAATGAAGCTAAAAGGGAGGCGGTTTTCCAGTGATGAGGACCTTCTACGGGCTTGGGACAACGAGTGTGCTTTACTCCCTAGTGAAACTTGGCAGAACTGGTTTAAAGATTGGTTTCGGAGGATGGAGAGGTGTATTGAATGTAGAGGAAATTACTTTGAAAAAATTAAATAAACAAAGCTGTATTGCAAAACTTTCCTAGTACCCTTTGTATTAATAATACATATTTGCATCCAGCAGTGAAAATATATATTACTAAATTTATAATTAAACTAAGCAATTACTAAATAATGCAATAGTGATTGGTTTCAATTGAAATTGCAAAGATTTAGGTGGTAAACTGTTTAGTGCATATATATATATATATATATATATATATGCATATATATATATATACAGGTAGTTCTCGCTTTACAAGTTCCGTGGTGTACAAGTTTTTTTTTTTTTCAAGTATCAAGTATCAACAAAATCAAAAATATGAACATTAATTTCAAAAAATGAATGTTAAACATTCGTAAATACCACATTTCAAACCACGCATGTAGCTATATAATACAGTGTACCCAATAATACATTATTTTTTCACGACCTCGGAAGTTCAAACTTTTGCTATATAACTCCCTAAAAGGTCGTTTTTATAGTGTAAATTGTATTAGTTACCATTCAAATCATTAAATACGCTATACTTTCATTGTTATCATATGTTATAAGAACAGTTTTGAACAGCTTTGTGATATTTTTCTAAAGCACATTTCTGGAAGTCACGACCACAAAACAGTAAAAACAATTTGCCCTTTCCATTTTATTGGGCTTTTCTGTTACTGCAAGCAATTATAAAGGGGTAGTAAACTTGATGTTATTGCATTTTTAAAAATACTGATAGCTGGAATTGTTTGGGTTTTTAAGTTATGGTGAAATGTGTTTGCCCTTTACTGAAATCTTCAATCGTATAAAAAACATAAATTAATTTTCAGAATCTTCTCTTCATTCCTTTTTTAAGCTTCGTAAACTTGTTACTCCGTGCAAATCGTGTTAGTTGCAATTTGTGCGTTCTATTAAAAAATGTCTGCATGCTGTTGAAATTTATAAAGAAAAGAGAAGATTATCTTGGAAATAAATGCCTCTTGAAGCATTTCTGAAGAAGATGACTCCTTGTGCAACAAACCAACAAGTGCCGAACCAATAATGAGTGATCAACGAGTGTGCATTTAGTGTGCATGATGATGATGATGAAGAATAAACATTCTTTAACATTTGTAAGTCATAAATAATTTCTCTATTATTATAATTTGCTTGATTTTACAGGCTATATTTTCATTTCTTTGGATAAATCGATCATTGTTTAAACATAAACTAATTAGTTAACTAATTTCATTGTTGATAACGTAACTCCTATTTTTAACATTATATCTATGGGAAATAAATTCCTTGCTGCTTTACGAGTTTTCGCTTTACGAGCGCGTACTAGGAACGAATTAACTCATAAAGTTAAGAACTACCTGTGTGTGTGTGTGTGCGCACGCATGTATTCACGTCTTATTTTTTAAGCACAAATGACTGCATATATATATGAGTGAGCAATTGTGTTTTATAAATACAGCATTAGGAGTCAGGGTTTTGGGAAAGGTGATAAGAATTAGTTAACGTAAACTGAGAAACAGGAAAGAAATCTTAATCACTCGAGTATAAATTTAATCCAAGTGGGGGGGATGATAACAAAACCACATTGAGTAAAATCAACGCTGGATTATTGCAAATGAAATAAAGTTAATATTGCGTTTAGATCTAACAAATTAAGCTTGAACAGATGTTAAGGCTGCTGAACACTACATTAAGGCAATAAAAAAAATAAATATGCAGGGGCAATTCCAAAAAAAATTAATTATTTTTTTAAATTAATGTGTTATGTAGAATTAATTAATGTATTAATTATTTCTTTAATGTTGTATGTAGAATTAATTAATGTATTAATTATATCTTTAATGTGTTATGTAGAATTAGTGGCAGAGCTCTGGTGAGTATGGGCTTGGCAAACCCAGGGTCCTGAGCTGGGTATCATCATTCTTCTCTTTCTTGGTGATGCCTTTCTCTCTTTCTCTTTCTCTCTCTCTCTCTCTCTCTCTCTCTCTCACACACACACACACAGGGGGTAACTCGGGAATTTTTTTTTTTTTTTTTTTTTTTTTTTTTGGCTGGTGCAGCGTAAGCTTCAGGCTTCCTTGTACCATATGGCTAATAATAATAATAAAAAAAAAAAAACAGCATTCCATTTGAAAATAAATTTTTGAAAACAATGGCTCTGCCTGAGTTGGTGGGGAGGGGGGAACAGATACCATTATAGAAAAACTTGCTTTTTGTACTGTAAAATCACTATATGAATCCAGTGAAATTCATTGAAGGACAGACAGAAGACAGCTTATCTAGCCTACCTTTAACAATTTAAAAATTTGTACACAAAAATTGATTGCTTCGTCCTGAAAAATATAGTAGCACACAAGTATGCTGTTATTCTTTGTATTTCTTTCCATCCATGTGATCCTCTTACATCACAAATTTTAAAGAACTACTTTCCAACACAGAATGGCAAAGTGATCAGCTGACTATCATTAATATTCAGTGATGCTCCTGTCTTCAAAAGAAGATTGTACTGCTGCTAGTTGTAAACCCACCAGAATGACTATTCCATGGTTATCCTCCACAACAGTATAGTGGTTTTGCCACTTGTCACTCAAATATTTGGGTTCAATTCCCATTCGACAACTGGGGGGAATTTCTAGTCATCTTCAACTGAGACTGTAGTTAGCTGATCTCAGGCAGATGAAGTACAGTCTTCCTGTGACTCATTCCAGGTTTTTCAGCCAGCACTACATGCAGATCATTAGCAGTACTTAGTTCCATGCATGACCTGAAGGAGATGTGGGAGAGGGGATACTGGAAACTTTGCTCTGGAGACTAAACATGGGTTTCACCACTTCAAGCCTCCAATATAAGCAAAGTATATTGCACCACTTGATGAGAGTCATCTACCATCTAGTTGTCAGTATTGGTATTATATTATATTAGAACTAGTAGTGCATGGGTAGAAACACAAGTTTCCCCACGTCAGGTCTCCAATAAGCAAAGTGGTGGTATTGCACTGATTGATGAGAGTCATCTACCACCTAGTGTTTGGCGGTAAGATGACTAGTAAGTATTAGTATTATATTATTAGTGTTATTTTATATTAGTATTAGTAGTACCATACACGGGTTGAAGGAGATGGGAGAGTTAGAGACTAAAGACTGTGCTAGATGAGAGTCATCTAGCACACAGAGTTTGGTGGTATACGACTAGTAAGTACGTGTGTGTGTGTGTGTACTGGTTCAGGGTGGTTCCCAGGCAAATGCCCATCTCCACCTAAATCATTTAAACCAGAAAATCTGTAAAGTGGACCTGATAAATAAAAAGATAGCTAAGAAATAAGAAGACAAAACATATTTTTGAAAAGAGAAGTAAAGTAAAAAAAAAAAAAAAAAAAATGTAAGTTAAGTTAAGTTCATAATCTAAGCTAAGTTAAGTGTATAAACAAGAAATTTTGAATAGGAAAGAATAAAAGTAAACATAAGAGATGTTTGTGAGTGTAGTATGTTGTTTATGTCAGGTCACTTTGCCATCAGAAAGCAGCTGAACTCTTCAACTGCAATCTGATGCCCGTCCCTGACACGTGGAGCCGGACCTGGTTCTGTCTTTAAAAGCTGAAACGCCAAAGCGCAATTAAACACTCAACAGAGAGAGTGCTAGACTGTTGAGTGCCAGCTGTCCAGCCTTGGACCGCCCAAACCCAAGAACTGAACGACAGCCGAACAAAAAAAAAAAAAAAAAAAACACTTAAGTGGTTCATGCCCAGGAGCCCCAGACTCGACCAAAAGCTTCCAGGTCTGAAGCTCCCAAGCCCTGATGCAATCAATGAAGATTCTGGTTGTAGACAGCCAATTCAATGTCCGTGAGGTTTCGTATGATAGATCTTTTAGGGAACACAGCATTTGCATACTCTTGTAAGGCCTGAAAGTTGTTAACTCCTTGCACCAATCTATGTACGTTATCTTCATTAAAATTAGCTATCTGTTTTCCCAAAAGACACCGTTCAGCATTATAATAAGGACAAGAGAACAAAATATGCTGCCAAGTCTCTGCCGCTCCACAAGAACACCATGGATCCGGCTCCAACCCTCGAGAATACAGTTTATCTCTGATCGACCCATGACTTGTTAGCAAAAAACTGGTATACATAGACGGACAGAACCACGACGACACCGGTTTAGTAATGGCAAAATCTGCCACAGGAATGATCTTCCTGGTTATCTCTCCCACCTCTGAAGAACTCCACCGTGCTCTCCATATTCCGACCAACCCAGTCCAAATTCGAAGTTTCTCCTCCTTAACTGTAGCTGTAAGATTCAATGACATCCCTAGATATTGTGCAGGAATACCTTTCCGCATCGCATACATCCTCTATAGACTACATATAAATCCAGAGGTAACAATCTAGCAATCACCTGAAGTGCCACCGTAGACACAGTCCGTGGTGCATACAAATAAGTCAGTATCATAGAACGTTGCAACGACATTAACTTACGTTGGATTCTGGCCTTGAACACATCCGCAATCCATACACCGGCAGCATAAGCAATAATTGGTAAAAAGATCGTCTTGTAATATAAACTCATAGTTTTTTTACTAAGACCCCATTCTCTTCTTGAAATTCGTACAACTGAGTAAATAAACTTCTTTATTTTGTCATTCAAATGTGCAACGTGTAAATGGAACCTCATCCTATCATCCAGTATCACCCCCAAGTACTTAATGTTGGACACAAAAGGAATTTGCCTTCCGTTTAACACTACTCTAGGTGGGCGGTTATAATTAAAATGATTTTTAAATACCATGAATTTAGTTTTTGTGGATGAAATTTTCAACTTGTTCAAGGCAGCCCAATCAGCAAGGTCCACCAAAACTTCCTGTATTCTATGCTCCAACACAATTCTAGATCCACCCGGGACCCCGACAATCAAATCATCCGCGTACGCCACACGGAAACAACTTATAGCTAGAGACTTCTGCAACCACTGATCCAGTACGGCATTCCAAAAAATTGGACCCAGCACTGATCCCTGTGGACATCCTCGGCCTACATAATAGCTATACATTAGGTGCTTCGCACATACCTTTACCAATCTATCTCTAAAATATGAACGTATTACTCCATATAAATACCGGTCACAGCCAGACCTCCTCAAAACACTCTCCCACCACACGGAGTCAAAAGCACCTTCAAAATCTACAAACACAACCAAAACATATTTCTCGGAAGAGGACTTCACATGATTAATTAATGTCAATATTGCTTCCTCGGTCGAATGACCCTTCTTGAAGCCAAACTGAAAATTCGATATAGCATTACCAACAGTCAGGACGTGAACTATTCTAGGAAGCAATAACCTCTCGAACAGCTTACCGAGGTTTGATAAAAGCGAAATTGGCCTATAAGCTCGAATATCGTCACGAGGCTTACTGGGCTTGTGTAGAATCTTGAGAAGAGCCACTTTCCACGATCTCGGGAACACTCGCTCCAACAAACATTTATTATACATTTTGAGCAATACATCTGGGCAGACCTCAAAAAACTTCAACACAGTTTTATTTTCTAACATATCCAACCCTGGACATTTTTTAGTGTTCAACCTCGTGGTGGCTATCCCCAGCTCAAACAACGAAAACAAACTTATCTCCGATGAACCATCATACACCAGATTACTCAGACGTATTCTGGCCTGATCAACTGTATCCGACTCCAACATATCATCAGGAAAAAGTTCCCCAACTATCCGTTGAACAGTACTAAACCAATCAGCAGTTTCCACCCCTTCGGTCACCACAGTATGGTAAATTTCACCTCGTACCAACTTATCCCGTGATATTCTGTAAATCAGACCCCAAGGGTCCGAATTTCCCACCTCCTTGACCAATTTCTGCCAGCATTCCTGTTTGGCTCGAGCAATTTCTTTGTGATACTGTCGTCTTAAAGATCGATAATTACCAGCGAGCAACTCCACATCCCGCCCAGACAGGTGTCTGCCTCGCTGTAACTCTCTTCTAGTCCTCATCACCCTAGATTTCAAAACAGTCAGTTCGACTGACCACCATGGTACCGGGACTACTTTAGATTGTTTTCTTTTAGCACAATGCAACGTGGCTTGAAACAAATGGTACTCAACGTGAGCTACCAACTCTTCCGCATTCAAATTATTCAGGGATAATACAAATTCATCATTGTACACTGATTTCAAATAACTACCAAATTTATCCCATTTAACTCTTTCCATAGAAAATCTCTCCACATATTATCAGGAGCAACACAGAAGGAAATAGCTCTATGATCACTGTTCAACAAATCAGAATGCACATACCAATTCAGTATTCTCTCCACGTACCCGAAGGAAACAACAGTCACGTCAATATTTGACTGGCCGTGACAAGTAGAAAAAGTAAATTCTGTACGCTTAAATTGTGTGTTAAAATCAAGTCTTCCAACAGAGATCCACGAGAATCAACAACACCACTATGCCAAAAATGAGATTTAGCGTTCAAATCCACAGCCAGTATCAGTCCACTCCCAACAAACCTCGAACAAATCCTATCCAGATGATGCAAACAAACCAGAAAATCTGCCAAAGGAGAACAATATGCAGAAATCAAACAAAAGGAAAGATCCCTCAACGCCACCATCGTGCATACTATATCTGCAGAACATTCATTAGTAATGGCCGTCAATACAATATCCCGATTCAAAACCACCATAGCTGACTTTGGAGGACCATCTGTAGCAGCAAGAACTCGGCATGACGACGGGTATCCCATAACCTTGTATGCATGTCCTCCCACTTGGGCCGTATAGTATGGCTCCTGAATACAAACCAAATCAAACTCACCCTCAAAAGCTGCAACACGAATTTCATCAGCTACAGCACGAGACCGTTGTCCGTTTATCTGCAAAACTTTTAAACCTGTGAAGTGATTTAAGTTCTCGGTGGTAGATTGAAAATAATTGTCGTTACTCATTATATGTCCTCCTGTCTGTCATCTCAACAACTCTGATATATTCTGGACACTTATTGTCTCGGACTGAGTGATCGTGGTCGCGACCTCTCCTCTTACAGTTGATACATTTAGGGGAACTCTCTTTGCTGGGACACTCAGCATAAATATGACCACTATTTGCACAGTGGCCACATGACACCGTTTTATGTGAACAGTTCAGCGAAGAATGGCCATAGCCAAGGCAACGAAAACACTTGCTGACCACAGTAAATTTTCTAAAACGGTGTGATCCAAATCCCAAAAAGATTCTGTTGTTTTTAAACAAGCATTTATAGAGACGAGGGCTAAATCCTATAATCCAGTTTGTAACATTTGGTCCCGAACCTGAATTAAACCTAAAGAAACCTCTTGATTAACCTCCTCCTGAGTAACATTAAAATCCTGAAGGTTTTTACAATACAAATCCTCAAGTATATCCTGTTTTGTGAGATCCTTCGGAACACCATAAATTAACACAGTTGGATTGGAAAACTTAGGTTTCTCAACCGACAAACCCGCTTGTTTAAATGTTAAATTCTCGGTTATCTTGCTTACGTCATCTTGGCAAGTTGTCTCCATCAGAACTGCTTTGTTTCGCAATAGACGAATATTTTTAATTTTCATGTTTTTGTACTCTTTTTTGAACGCCTCAGTCACTGTCGATTTGACGCTCAGACTAGAGTCAATCTCAGAGCCTTCTGATGGACGAAAAATAACGATGTTATTAGGGTCAGACTGGGATTCAGGAGCCCCGCGAACAGAACCGCGAGCACTCTCACGATTCCCGACTGACTTCGATAAAACTGGTTCATCCTCTCCAATCAAACCACTTCCAACAACCTTTGCAAATGTTTTATATCTAGGATTCAAACTTACTGACTCGGTCTGCGTCTTCAACAAATTACTAAAAAGTTCCGCGCGAGTCTCAAGCTCAGCTGAGCGTACCTTTAAGCGCTCATTGTCCACTAGTTGAGTCGTATTCACTGCTTCCACATCTGCCCAGAAGCCCAAGATGCGACTAGCAGCAACAGCAGTAACCCCGCAGGATTCGGAAAACAAAAAATCTGTGAGGGCTTTTTTAATCCTTGAAACCGCAGAACCTATTCCAGAGACCTCCTGGACCCGTCCAGAAACGGGATCATCGTCAAGTGGGGAACTCAAAATCGATTCCCATCTCTGAGTCACTTCTTCTCTCCGATTCTTATCTGATACAGATGAACTGGAAGGATCAAACCACTTTTACTCCCTCAGGCTCCACTAACGTGGATGATCCACAATTAACTTAGGGGGGCAAACTACATTATCTTTGTCTATATTACTGATTATGTCCCTGTCTCCATGAGGCACAACCCTAGGGGTCAAAGGAACCTTACGACCTTTTAATGTTTTAAAAACCTCAGGAGATCTTAACGCTGATGACTCCGAGTCAGTAGAGGTACCTCCCTCAGAATCGTGTTTACCTTGTTCTATGTCAATAGGAACAGATTTTTTCCGTTTATTTTTACTTTTATAACCCTTAGAACTTCCCTTGATTGATGTAACAACATTTTTACCCTTTTGTTTCTTACGGGGTTCTGGTTTTTCCCCAGACTCGCCAGAGAACACCCCCTCTGCATCCAAATCCCCAACTATCTCCCTACTAGATTCTGTATCCATAATGTATGTTTTGTTTAAAGAAAACAGTACCAAAATTCTCCTTAATCTCTAATAAGTCCTCTTCTTCCTGTAATAAAATTTCTTTATTTATTTATTAAAGGGATCCTCTTCTTCTTGACTGTCCTGTTATTCCTTACACATACCTCTCACCTACAAAAAAATCTGGTTCAAAATATATATATTTTCCAATGTTAACCAATGGGTAAAAATCAGCATAAAAAGTTTTGATTTTGCCTAAACCCAATTTCTGTATCTCAGCTCCTAATCACCAGATGGAGCTGGAAAAATCTTGAAAAATAAGTAATTTCTTTAAGAACTCACCCACCAAAGATGAGAACCTCAGTCCCAATAGTTAAGGAGATATTGAATTTTAAAGTTTTGCTAATTTTAGCCCAAAACAAGCCCACCATAAATCCTATGTTAACCTATGGGAAAAAGTCCATCCATAGGAAAACATTGAATATTCAAATTTTTATGTCAAAATTCCACTTGCTATTATATAACCACCACAGGTAGGTGTCACTATCCCTGTTGTGGTGTATCCCTGGACACTTAAAAAAGAATTAAAGCCAGGTAGCCATATTGTCCCATATAAAGTCTATGGACCAATGCAATTTCTATGGGAAAATTCATTTTGGATTTCCACAATGCTTTTCCTATGGAGCAATGTTTCTCTATGTGAAATGAGAACACAAATTGTTGAAAAATTTAAAACAGTTATTTCTGTGTAAATACTCAACCCCAACTCCCAAAACTTAACCTCTAGACTCACCACCTCATATATTTTCACTGACACATATTTTTTCAGCACAGGGGTTGCTAAAGACGCACAAACCCCGCTATTCATGGTATCTGTATTCGCGGTCACTGATTTAATATAAAATGAAACCTAAAAAAATGTGAATTTTAAATCGCCGTAAACATTTTCCTCCATAAAAAAACATGGGCGTGGCTAAAATCATCTTTCCCGGTCAAAATAGTGCTCAGTGGGTGGGGGGGTGACAAAATCACGAGCGTGGATGTTTCTCGCTAATCCTTGTTCAGTTATGTGCTAGGCACTTGTCATGGAAGGTTTCGTCGTTTCCTTTTAATTTATATGCTTATAAATTGAATAAATTTATCATTTTATAAATTGATATGCTTACAAAAGTGAAAAATCTACCGTATTGCAGTGTGTTAGTGTAAACAGACTTTTTCGAGTGTATTAACGGTATAAAGTGACTTTATTGTGGATAAATTCTTTTCTAACCCCTACAAAAATATGGCTACGAATAACAAGGGAATTGTGAAAAGATCAAAGGTGATGACATTAGCGAATAAAATTCAGTTATTAGACAAAATTTCTAATGGTGAAAGTGTCTCATCAGTGGCAAAACATTATAAAATCAATAAGTCAACGGTACGATCAATCAAAGAAATCGGAAGAAAAAATCCGCCGTAGTGTCCGTGAAAACGCGCTAATTGCTTCAAAAATTTGCTCTGTAACTCGTGATGTTAAATTAGAAAAAATGGAAACAGCTTTAAATCTGTGGATAGAAGACTGAACTCAAAATAAAATCACCCTAAGTTCACTCATCATTCGTGAAAAGGCAAAACACCTTTATCAACACTTTAGCGAAACTGGTGATAGCACTGGCAGGATAAGTTTTTTAGCTAGTAAAGGCGCTGGATTGAAATATTTGTTTGAAATTTCTAATAAATATTACATTTAATATTAAATTGTTTCTTATTTTCATTTCGATGCCTTATGCTTGCATTTCACTATGTACTATCTATGTACATAGTCATATTATGAAGGTACATATAATACATACATAGACAAAATTTTAGACTAGTTTTTCGGCCATACTCCAATATACGGTGCCCCCTTGTAATTGGTTGTCAGAACGGGGGAAAGCAGTGATTGACAGGTTTTGATCCCGCCTACTGACTGCGTTCCCTCTTCGTTTCGCGTGGTTGTCACTTGACACGACGTCACCGGAGCGCTAAATGCGAAATTCGTTGCGTATTCTTTCTTTTGAATGTTGGTTTTTAGTGCGTACGGTGTTGAGCTGTTACTTCTTGCTTTTCGGGTTATGCCTCGTGGTTTTCAGTTTGTCGTTATCCCGTTCCATCCTGCTGGTAAACTGTTTCTTTGTTTTTTTGCTGCTGTGAGGTGAGTTTAGTTTCTCTTGTATTTCTGTGTTATTTTCACGTATTATTAACGTAGTATTGTGTCCGTTGCGTTTTTTTTTTTTTTTTAATAAAAAAATTCTATGTTGCCGTTTTGTGCTTATGCAAAGAGCAATTTTATTGTTCGTTGCACGTGTTAATTGACTTTCGTTTCTGTTTAAAGGTTAGGTTTTCATGCGACTTCGGTTCGGATTCAGGCAAAAACCAGTCGTTGGACGAAAAAAAAAAAATGTATATTGGGAATTACGTTTTTAATTGTCTTTCGTTTGTGTTTAATTAAAAATGGTAGGTTACCTTTTTGCGGGACTTCGCCAGTTATTTGTCGAAAATTGGTCGTTTGCTGAGTCTCATTTTTTTTTCGTTTTGAAGAACGTTTTTCGATTGGGAATTACGTTTTTAGTTGTCTTTCGTTTGTGTTTAATTAAAAATGGTAAGTTACCTTTTTGCGGGATTTCGCCAGTTATTTGTCGAACATTGGTCGTTTGCTGCGTCTCATTATTTTTTTTTTTTCGTTTTTAAGGACGTTTTTCAATTGGGAATTACGTTTTTAATTGTCTTTCGTTTGTGTTTAATTACAAATGGTAGGTTACCTTTTTGCGGGACTTCGCCAGTTATTTGTCAAAAATTGGTCGTTTGCTGCGTCTCATTATTTTTTTTTTCGTTTTGAACAACGAAATTAGTGTGTTTAATTTACAATTATTTTGGCTGCTGCTCCGAAAAAATTACTGTTGCCGATAATTTCGTTATTTTTCGGTTCCGCCATACTGTTATGTCTCGTGACATTCGCCACGTGCAGTTGTCGAGAAGAAGAGGGGGAACGCAGTGAGTGGGCGGAGTTATGAACCGTACGTCACTGCTTTCCCCCTCTTCTTCTCGACGTAATTGTCAAAGGGGCACCGTGTTCTGGAGATTACCCAAAAATAATATGAAGAATTAGCTGAAACAATTTAAACCAGAATTTAAATAATTTGTGGGCATTGGGACAGATAATGCTAGCGTTATGATTGGAGTTAATAACAGCGTTTATACACATTTGAAGTCCGATGTACCGAAATCGATATTAATTAAATGCGTATGTCATTCTTTGCAATTAGCAGTATCTCATGCAACCCGCGAAACATTCCCTAGAAGTCTAGAATTCATGATCGCTGAAACTTATAATTGGTTTAGGAAATCCACTAGCTGACAAAATCAATTCAAATATTTATACAGTGCCATAAACGATAGTGCAGATCCGAAAAAGATAGTTCATTCGTGTCAAACAAGGTGATTATCCATTGAAGTTGCTATAACAAGAATTTTAGGACAGTATATTGAATTAAAAGTCCATTTTGAAATAACTCGTTTGACTGACAAACGTTATACTGCACAACTTCTTTATTCAATGTTCAAAGATGAAAGTAATTTAGCGTATATTTTATTTTTAAAACCTATCTTATCTGAAGTACAAAGAGTAAACAAATCTTTTGAATCAAATTGAAAAAAATGAGCAACAGTATATAAACATTACTCTTGTTAAATGGGAAAACGTCATTCTTTTTCTTGGTGATTCCCCTCTTCTCTCTCTCTCGGGGTAATTCAGAATTTTTTTTTTTTTTTTTTTTTGTTTTGGCTGGTGCTGCATAAGCCTCAGGCTTCCTTGCGCCATATGGCTAATAATAATAATAATAATAATAATAATAATAATAATAATAATAATAATAACATGAACAATACAATGAAGTTTTGGTCAGAAGTTTAGAAATATCCAGATGCAAGCGGTGAAAATCCATTTAAAGAAATTAGCCAATTTGCATTGGGTATTTTAAGTTTGCCATTATCCAATGCAGATGTGGAAAGAATATTCAGCAACTTAAATCTAGTAAAAAACAAAACACGCAACAGAATGAGTGTTGGCATGGTTAATGCAATCTTATCAGTACGATACGGGCTCAAAAGAGTTGAAAAGTGTTGTGAAAATTGTTTTACCTGAAGAAGTGCTTCGCAAAATAGGTACACAAGAAGCATATGATGAGGAGATATTGAATTTCGAAATTAATTTAGATTTTTAGATATTGATTTTATATTAAAAACAGAAAAATAAATAACTATTTATATATACTATTTGTTTGTTTGTTTTTATTCACTACAAAGTACAAACAAATGAAAATTTTAAAAATTTGGCGGGTTAAGTGTTAAAAATAGCGGATTTTGAGTATGCGGCTAGCGGGAAATATTATTAAGAGTTGGCAACACTGCACAAAAATACCAGGTTATGTGAGATTTCCAGCAATTCTGAAACCGTGTTAGAGTGAAACCTTGTTGTAGAAGTACCGTGTTGTGCGAGGATTGCCACAATTTATCAATTGCGTTAGAGCGAAACTGTGTTGTAGAAGTACCGTGTTATACGGGGGTTGCCTGTATACACGTGGACGGTGAATCTCAGCCATTTTAAGTACTGCAAGGTAAAGGGGTAAGTCCCTCCAGTTTTACTCTTATTTTTCTCGTTCTTTCTTGCTGCTGTAAGGTTATCTATGTTCAATATGCTCTACTTATAATTATAACTATTGGCATAACTTATTAGGCCCTATTATTACCACAAAGTTCATATGTCCATAACATATGTTCAATAGCATACAGAACATAAAAAGGGTGACACGAGTCATTACAGACCAGTTAGTTTATCTTCTGTTCCGGGTAAAATAATGAAGTCACTGGTTAAAGCTGCATTGCAGAATCATCTAGACAAGATTGCAACAATAATTCAGACACAGCATGGGTTTGTTAAGGGAAAGTCTTGTCTGACAAGTTTGATTGAATATTATTTTGTGGTTACAAAGGAACTGGATGCAAAAAATAATTTTGATATCATATACTTGGATTTCAGGAATGCTTTTGACACTGTTGCCCATGGAAGACTACTGTACAAATTGGAGCAGAATGGTATTAAGGGTAAGTTGCTACAATGGATAAAAGGATGGTTGAGTGGGAGAAGACAGAGGGTGGTAATCAATGGGTGCTGCTCTTCGTGGACTAATGTTATTGGGTTTGTACAGGGTTCGGTGTTGGGTCCACTTTTGTTTTGTATATTTATCAATGATATTGATGAAGATATATCAGGCTCAGTGTCGAAGTTTGCAGATGATACAAAGGTTGGCAGGGTTGTTAATGACTGTAATGGCAATGTGCTACTGCAACAGGATCTAGATAATTTGGGCATATGGGCTAAGAAGTGGCAACTGAAGTTTAACCTTGACAAATGCAAAGTACTGCATACGGGTAGAAGTAATCCTAGAGAAACGTAACAACTGTGTGGTACTACACTTAAGGTAGTAGAAAATGAAAAAAACCTGGGAGTAATTGTGCAGTCAGAAATGTAGTTTTCTAATCAATGCAGACAGTCCGCCAGAGCAGGTCATGGGGTTTTGTCAATGATGTACAGGAATTTCGGTAGCAGGGAAAAGGAGGTGATTGTCCCTTTGTATAAGGCAATGGTCAGCCGACGCCTTGAGTACTGCGTACAGGTCTAGAGGCTTCATTTTAGGAAGGACGTGGATTTGCTTGAACGTGTACAAAGAAGGGCAACAAGAGTGGTGAGGGGAATGAAGGGATCCTTTTACCAAGAAAGAGAGAGGCTTAAGTTCTGCAAATTGCAACGGCTGGACACCAGGCACCTGCGCGGTGATCTGATTGAGGTGTATAAGGCCTTGAATGGGTTGAGCTCGCTGAATTCTGATGGGATTCTTCCACTTGTTCAGATTACAAAGATAAGGGAGCATAAATTCAAATTGAGTAAAAACAGCTGTAGAATAGATGTGCGGAAATTTGCCTTTAGCCAGCGTGTGGTTAATTGCTGGAACAAACTTCCATCTGTCGTTGTGAAAGTTGATAAGTTAAATAAGTTTAAGGAGGAACTGGACAAACATTTAGAGGGAATGGTCGTGAGAATTTTTTTGCCTGATGCTATATAAGATCATGCGCTTGGTTTCTTGCATCACATGCCATGATTCAAATTTTTTAATTGAGGTAGCTAGGTAGCTCTAACGCATAATTATATAGTAATACGCTTCACTGTTTCTATTTAATAGTTTCTATTCAAATCCTATTGACATTTAATTTATTGATTTTATTAATTTAAACTACCATGCCCCAGACTAGAGCAGCAAAGCAACGGGCACAAAGTGGCAGGAGTGCTGTGACTCGGGGGAGAACTGAGGGGGGCAATTCTCCAACGCATCACAGCCTAAAAAAATGTGCAACTTGTGAAATGTTTGCCGAACTCTCTGGAACGGAACATGATATTGCCATGGGGGATGTCTTTGTGTGTGCGCGATGTAAGGAGTGTAAGGAAATCAGGCGACAACTCAGCGTTGTTATGGACCTATATGAGAGTTTGAAGGACAGGGTGGATGCCCTCGAAAGACCTAAATTGAGGGGCCCATCAGGCTCTCAGCTGCCCACATCAACGCCAGAGCTTGCACTTGGTCATCATGCAACACAGCGGCAACCCCTAAGGCAGAATGCGCTGGTCCCACAGGAACTAGTAGTTGTTGGTGACTCTATTGTCAGGGAAACGGGGAACATCCTTTGTAAAAAGGATAGGTGGAACAGGACCAGGGTATGTCTGCCAGGGGCAAAGGTTGATGACGTTGTAGAGCGGATATCATCTTTCAAGGGCACAAAAGGTAATATAGTTGTACACGTTGGCACTAATGATATTAAGAGTAGGAGACCGGCGGAATTACTCAACAAGTACAGGTCACTGTTGAAAAAAAGCAGTGAAATAGGGTTGAATTTGAAAGTGTCTGCAATTCTGCCCAGACACGATAGGAGGGAGTACATGATGAGAGCCTTGTCGATCAATTCGGCCATGGAAAGATTGTGCAAGGCTCAAGGGGTGGAATTTTTTTCGGCCTGGACTGTACTTGTTAACAGGAGAGATTGCTTCTACAGGGATGGGATACACTTAAATAGAAAGGGTGCAAGAATATTTGCTGATGCTATCGAGGCAGTGTTAGGTGGGTCGGAAAACTGCTAGTTTGGGGGGATACAAAGACTAATAGTTTAACAGTAACTGCCGGCAGAGGTGAAGGTGATTCTTGCACAACTTCTATTAGAATAAGAAGCGACCTGGAGCGAGGGGTGTTGGGGGTTTCAGGGACGGATGGCAGTCATCATGGAATAGTTGGGTATATGGGATGTGTTAGGGTAACAAGGAATAGGCATAGGAGCATGTATGCTTGCATGTATACCAATGCTAGAAGTATAGTAAATAAATTTGATGAATTTGAAGTGTTGGTGTCACAGAGACGTGGTGTCACAAAGATGTAAGGAATGCAGAACTGGAATTTGGGGAGTACAATGTGTACAGAAAGGATAGACAGGACAGAAAGGGAGGGGGTGTTATGCTGTTAATTAAGAAAAACATAAAATCAAAGGAAGTGCGCCCAGTTAATATAGATGAACAGTGCTCTGTTGAGTCAGTTTGGTGTGAGATAAGCTCTGCGAAAGGAAAAATAAGAGTAGGAGTGTGTTATAGGCCTAATGACTTGAATGAGTACAATGAACAATTGTACAGAGAAATAGAGTGGGCTAGTAAATCAGAATGTCTTATAATGGGGGATTTTAACTTCCCAGATATTGACTGGAACTTGTGGGTTGGTCACTCACACACTAGTCAGACTTTTGTGGATTTATTGGATGATTGTTTTCTGCAGCAGCATGTTCGAGAGGCAACCAGAGAAAGTAACACTCTTGATCTGGTTATCAGCAATGATCATTCGTGTATTAAGAATTTGCAGATAAAGGAACCACTAGGTGGCAGTGATCGCAGTGTGCTGAAGTGGGATTTACTTAAAGAGGTAACTACCGTCAGGGGTAAAGGAAAGGGTTTTTGCTTCCGTAAAGGGGAGTACAGTGGTCTCAGACAGTTTTTAAATTCTGTACAGTGGGATCAACTGACGATGTTACAAACAGTAAATTCTAAGTGGGAAGCATTCAAAGAATTAATCGTGGAAGCTACTAGACTTTATATACCGATTAAGAAATATCGTTCAAGGTTTAGGCCTAAATGGTTATCAAATGAACTAATGAGACTCGTGGCAGAGAAGAAAAATGCATGGGATGCATATAAATTATCAGGTGACGCAGAAGCCTGTGGCAGATATAAGCTAGTCTGTAATCAGGTCACAAAGGAGGTTCGGCAGGCGAAGGCGGATTACGAGAAATCTTTGGCAAAAGATGCTAAGAAAAACAGCAAGGATTTCTTTACTTATATAAACTCTAAAAGGAAGGGGATGAATATGATTGGTCCACTTGACATCGATGGTTCGACTGTTGATGATCCTGCTCAGATAGCAAACAAACTGAATGATTATTTTGCATCTACATTCACACGTGAGGAATTATTAAGGTTTGAAAATGACAGAATGTTATCAAATTGTAGCAGTGTGCTTAATGATTTTGTAATAACTGAGAGCAAAGTGGAGGAGAAATTGTTGAAGTTAAACATAAGAAAGGCACATGGGGTGGATGGGATCTATCCAGTTATTTTAAAGGAGGCGGCAAAGCAACTAAGCACACCCTTAGCCATAATTATGAGAGCATCCTTGGACTCAGGGCAGGTTCCCACGGACTGGAGATATGCAAATGTGTCCCCAATTCACAAAGGTGGATCGAAGGGTGACACGAGTAATTACAGACCATTTAGTTTAACTTCTGTTCCGGGTAAAATAATGGAGTCGCTGGTTAAAGATGCATTGCAGGATCATCTAGACAAGACTGCAGCAATAATTCAAACACAGCATGGGTTTGTTAAGGGAAAATGTTGTCTGAGAAATTTGATTGGTTATTATGGTGTGGTCACAAAGGAACTGAATGCAAAAAATAATTTTGATATCAAATACTTGGATTTCAGGAAAGCTTTTGACACTGTTGCCCATGGAAGACTACTGTACAAATTGGAGCAGAATGGTATTAAGGGTAAGTTGCTACAATGGATAAAAGGATGGTTAAGTGGGAGAAGACAGAGGGTGGTAATCAATGGGTGCTGCTCTTCGTGGACTAATGTTATTAGTGGAGTCCCACAGGGTTCGGTGTTGGGTCCACTGTTGTTTTGTGTATTTATCAATGATATTGATGAAGGTATATCAGGCTTAATGTCGAAGTTTGCAGATGACACAAAGGTTGGCAGGGTTGTTAATGACAGTAATGGCAGTGTGCTACTGCAACAGGATCTAGATAATTTGGGCAGATGGGCTAAGAAGTGGCAACTGAAGTTCAACCTTGACAAATGCAAAGTACTGCATATGGGTAGAAGTAACCCCAGAGAAACGTACCAACTGTGTGGTACTACACTTAAGGTGGTAGAAAATGAAAAAGACCTGGGAGTAATTGTGCAGTCAGATATGAAGTTTTCTGAGCAGTGCAGACAGGCCGCTAGGGCGGGTCATGGGGTTTTGTCAATGATATATAGGAATTTTGCTAGCAGGGAAAAGGAGGTGATTGTCCCTCTGTATAAGGCAATGGTCAGGCCACGCCTTGAGTACTGCGTACAGGTCTGGAGGCCTCATTTTAGGAAGGATGTAGATTTGCTTGAGCGTGTACAGAGAAGAGCAACACGATTGGTGAGGGGAATGAAGGGATTCTCTTACGAAGAGAGGCTTAAGTTCTGCAAATTGCAGTGGCTGGAGACTAGGCACCTGCGCGGTGATCTGATTGAGGTCTATAAGGCCTTGAATGGGTTGAGCACGCTGAATTGTGATGGGATCCTTCCACTTGTTCAGATTACGAACCTACGGGGACATAAGTTCAAATTAAGAAAGGACAGATGTAGAATAGATGTGCGGAAATTTGCCTTTAGCCAGCGGGTGGTTAATTGCTGGAACAACTTCCATCTGTCGTTGTGGAAGTTGATAGGTTAAATAAATTTAAGGAGGAACTGGACAGGCATTTGGAGGGAATGGTGTGATTTTTTTTTTTTTTTTTTTGGCTGATGCTGCATAAGCTCCTACACTTGCTTTCTTGCATCATGTGCCACTACTACTACTACTAGCAAGTATTTTGGTCATTATTATTATTATTATTATTATTATTATTAGCCATATGGTACAAGGAAGCCTGAGGCTTATGCTGCACCAGACAAAAAAAAAAAAAAAAAAATTCCCGCGTTACCCCCCCCCTGTGTGTGTGCGTGTGTGTGTGTGTGTGTGTGTGTGTGAGAGAGAGAGAGAGAGAGAGAGAGAGAGAGAGAGAAGTAGAAAGGCATCACCAAGAAAGAGAAGAATGATGATATCCAGCTCAGGACCCTAGGTTTGCCAAGCCCATACTCACCAGATGTGAGCCCCCGGGGTGAAATGATCAATATCCTCCTACACCTGGTGGAGAAGACCTGATTTCGAATCCTGTCAATGATGCCAAGAATTTTTATGAGCTTTATTGGCAATTTGGCTAAGTTAATTGGTCTAAGGTGGGGGTTTAATGATTTTTTTTTTTTTTTTTTTTTTTTGCCAATTCTTCTGCAATCATCATTCTTCTCTTTCTTGATTTCTTGGTGATTTCCTTCTACTTCTGACTCTCTCTCTCTCTCTCTCTCTCTCTCTCTCTCAGGGTAACATGGAAAAAATTTTTTTTTTTTTTGGTTGGTGGATCCTAAGCCTCAGGCTTCCTTGCACCATATGGCTAATAATAATAATAATAATAATAATCAGGAGACGTACTTCCTTTAACTGTATTGTTGCTATGGTAACTACCGAATTGGGATATTTGGATGTTTCTATGACAACACTTAAGCAATTGGGACTAGCACGTACTGGTGGGGGTAATACTAATATTAGGTGAGAGAGCAACTAATTTGAGAGGAATATATAAATACAGTATATAAATTTTTTTTAATTGTAACGTTTCGAGACTATTTAAATTTATTGTAATCCACGAATACAGTAGTGGCGTGCTCAGTTCATCAATTTAATGAGTAAACGTCAATTTAATTTCTACAGTGTAATTCTTATAGGGACAACAGTTGCTTTGGTGCTAAAACTTCCATTAGAAACAAGATTGAGTAGAAAGGTAATATATTTCATTAGATACGATTAATTTTGCGGTAGTAATGGTTGATAATAAGTTTTAAAAATATATACTACATATTTACATGATTGATATTTCTTTTGGTTTGTGTGTACATATGTGAAAAAATATATATATTTAGGGTATATATATATATATTTTTTTTTTAACTATTACTGCTAACATGTTTTATGTCCCTTCACCACAACAGCTGAAAAGTACACAAAGATAAAGATAGGAAAGGGATATAATCACGAATTCATCCTCTCTAACACTTTGTCTAATGACTGTATGTGTTTTTAATTAACAGTAATTAAAAACACATACAGTCATTGATTTTCAGAGCATTAATTCTAATTCTTTAAAAGTTTATGTATAATACAGCTAGTCTGCCAATTCAGTATGCAGGAAAATTCAAAAGTAGCCTTACAACATTGTAAGTATCTAAATTTATGTATTAGAGCTAAAAACATGACCATACCATCTCAGTGTGATTATTGGCAGCTTTGCAGCATACATTTCAGTGATAGGGAGGATTCATAATGGCTAATTAATGACTTCGTAACAGATTTTTAATGGTGTATTATAACATCTTAGATTTATACTCAGCTTAGGTTTACTTAATTTTATATTTGTACTATGTCTATTATTAGTAGTATAAATGATGCAAGGAATAACAATAACAAGGAACAGCAATAACAAGAAAAAAAAAAAACCTGATCTGTGCATCCTCTCTAACACTTTGTCTAATGCTTCCTTAAATTTATTTATTCAAACCACCCGCTTCCATAACACAAAATGCAGTTTTGTTTCAGTAGTCGGTTCCTCGTATTGAAAGCAAGTTTTACCTTTCTCCTGCAATTGTCCTTTTTCAATTTAAATTTGTCTCCTTATGTGCATTGTTTCAGAAAGAGCAAAGATGCCACCATCATTTAGTTTACCCAACCTATCACCCCAGAGGCTCACAACTGGTGAGTATGGGCTTGGCAAACCCAGGGTCCTGAGCTGGAAATCATCCTTCTTCTCTTTCTTGGTGATTCCCTTCTACTTTTTCTCTCCCCCCCCCCACCCTCTCTCCCTCTCTCTCTCTCTCTCTCTGAGTGAGAGAGAGAATTTTTTTTTTTTTTTGGCTGGTGCAGCATAAGCCTCAGGCTTCCTTGCACCATATGGCTAATAATAATAATAAAATAATAAAACATGTCGGAAACAGAAGCATTGTAGTGTTCCTCATAATTTCGTTGGATGACAGTAGATATGTTGGAAGTTTAAACACATTTGCATAAAGTGCTCTGAACGTGGATGACGTTTAAACACATTTGCATAAAGTCTGGAGGGATTTAAACATATTAGCATAAAGTGCCCAGAGCGCTGGTGAGAACATTACTTGTAGTTCTTATTTCCTACCTTTCTCTATTTTATTTATTTGTTTGTTTTTTCTATTCATTTTTTTTTTATTTATTTATTTTTTTTTTTTGGTGGCAAAACACCAAAGAAGTGTAAACCTTTTTATTGGTTCGTTTCCTTAGAGATTCAATCTGAAAATACATGTCTACTCATAGTTTTTAACCTTTATTGATCCTTAGATAAAAAGAAAATTCCTTGTCTTGTCATAGTGTTTAACTCTTATTGATCCTTAGATAGAAAGAAAATTCATTGTCTTGTCATAGTGTTTATTGACTAAACCACATCAATCTGAAAATACATTTTTAATTAGAGCCTTTTTATTATTGTATATCTTCTCATATTTTTTAACCTTTATTATTGTCTTAACTTATGTGTGTAAACCTTAGATAATGGATGGGATATATTCAGTTATATTAAGAGGCAGCAAAGGAAGTAAGCAAATCCTTTGCAAAAAATATGAGAGCATCCATGGAATTGAAGGTCTCTAAGGACTGGAAATGTGCAAATGTATTCCCAATTCAGAAAGGGGAATGAAGAGGTATCATGAGTAATTGCATAACTGTTTCTTTAAATTCTGTTTTGGGGAAAGTAGTGGAGTCCCTGCAGACTAAAGAATGCAGGATCGTCTAGATAAGACAAACTCATGCTGTGTCACTTTTAGTTCTGACGCAGCATGTGTGTGTGTTAAGTGGAAAATTTTGTCTTACCAACTTCATTGGATACTATGATGTGATCACAAAAGAATGGGATGCAAAATATACTTTTGATATCATATATTTGGATTTCTGGAAAGCTTTTTATAATGTTGCACATAAAAGACTTGTACAAATTGGAAGAGTATGACATCAAGGGCAAGTGGCTGCTATCGATAAAACGATGGATGAATGGGAGAAGACAGAGTGGTAATCAGTGAACACTGCTCTTTGTGGACTAATGTTAGTGGAGTCCCCCAGGGTTTGGTGTTGGGACCATGGTTGTTTTATATATTTATTAATGATATTGATTTAGGTGTAACATGCTTATTATCCAAGTTTACAAATGATTAGCATTAGTAAAGGCACATGATGCAAGAAAGCAAGCTTATATAGCATCAGCCAAAAAAAAAAAAAAAAACTTCATTTCATTCGTCCACTCACTGCAAATGTGTGTAGCTCAGCTCGGCTCGGCCTTGAATCTATTTAAGCTATCAACTACAATGACAGTTGGAAGTTTGTTTTAGCAATCAACCACCCGCTGGCTAAAGGCAAACTTCTGCACATCTATCCTACAACTATCTTTCCTCAATTTGAATTTATGCCCACTCAGGCAATTATTCTGAGCAAGAGGAAGAATCTCATCAGCATTAAGCATGCTCAAACCAATCAACGCTTTATACACCTAAATCAGATCACTTTCCAGGTGCCTAACCTCTAGACACTAGTTTCCAAAACTTAAGCCTTTCGTTGTAAGAGCAGCCCTTTGTTCCATTCACTAATTTTGTAGCTCTTCTCTGTACTTGTTCCAACAGCTCTACCTTCTTAAAATGAGGCCTCCAGACTTGTATACGTACTCTGACCATTGCCTTATAGAAAGGGATAATCACCACCTTATCCCTGCTAGAAAACTTCCTGTATATCAATGACAAGACACCATGAGCTACTCCTGCAGACTCTCTGCACTGCTCAGAAACTTTATATCTACCTGCACAGTTACGCCCAGGTCCTTTTCATTCTCTACCACTGTCAGTGTAGTACTACACAGTTGGTACATTGATACTCTGGAATTACTGCTTCCCATTTGCAGAAGTTTTACATTTGTCAATGTTAAAGTTCAGTTGCCTTCTCTCAGCCCATATGCTCAACTTTTCTAGATCCTGTTGCAGCAGCGTACTGTCATTAACAACCCTGTTGACCTTCATATCATCTGCAAACTTGGACATTAAGCCTGATATACCATCATCAGTATCATTAATAAATACACAAAGCGACAATGGACCCAATACTGAACCCTGTGGGACTCCACTAATAACAGTAGTCCACGAAGAGTTCTGTCTCTGTCTTCTTCCACTCAATCATCCCTTTATCCATATCAGCAATTAGCATTAGCATTAGTAGAGGCACACGATGCAAGAAAGCAAGCTTATGCAGTATCAGCCAAAAAAAAAAAAAAAAAAAAGAAAAGCTCTGATTTCACACCTACATTTGTTCCAAATACCTGTCCAGCTCAGCCTGAAATTTATTTAGGCTATCAACTTCCACGACAAAAGATGGAAGTCTGTTCCATCAATCAACTACCCTGGCTAAAGGCGAACTTCCGCAAATCAACTGTCTTTCCGCAATTTGAATTTATGCCCTCTCAGGTGATTATTCTGAGCAAGAGGAAGAATCCCATCAGCATTGACCATGATCAAACTATTCAAAGCTTTATACACCTCAATCAGATCACCTCGCGGGTGCCTAGTTTCCAAACACTGTAATCTTCAAAACTTAAGCCTTTCTTTGTAAGAGCAACCCTTCGTTCCATTCACTAATCTTGTTGCCCCCTTCTCTGTACTTGTTCTAACAGCTCTACATTCTTCTTAAAATGAGGCCTCCAGACCTCATTTTATAAATTCCTGTATATCATTGACAAGACACCATGAGCTAGAAATATCTGCCTGCACAATTACCCCTAAGTCCTTTTCATTCTCTACCACTGTCAGTGTAGTACTACACAGTTGATACATTACTCTGGCATACTGCTTCCCATTTACAGAAGCTTTACATTTGTCAATGTTAAACTTCATTTGCCACTTCTCAGCCCATCTGCTCAACTTTTCTAGATCCTATTGCAGCAGCATACTGTCATTAGTGTGGACATTGCACCTGATATACCATCATCAATATCATTAATAAATACAGAAAACAACAATGGATTCAACACTGAACCTGGGGGATCCCACTAATAACATTAGTCCACCAAGAGCAGTGTCCATTGATCACTAATCTGTCTTCTCCCAATCAACCATCACTTTATCCATAGTAGCAATTTGCCTCCAATGCCACACTGCTCCAATTTGTGCAGCAGCCTTCCATGTGCAACAGTATCAGAAGCCTTTCTAAGATCCAAATATATGATATGAAAGTTATTCCCTGCATTCAGTTCCTTTGTGACCACATCATAGTATCAAATTGTTCAGACAAGACTTTCCCTTAACAAAACTATGCTGTGTCCGAACTATAACTGAAGTCTTGTCTAGATGATCCTACAGTGCTTCTTTAACCAGTGCCTCCATTAATTTCCCTGGAACAGAAGTTAAACTAACAGGTCTGTAATTACTTGTGTTGCCCTTTGATCCTCCTTTGTGAATTGGGGTCACATTTGCAGATCTCCAGTCTATGGGTGCCTCCCCTGAGTCTAAGGAAGCTCTCATAATTATGGCTAAGGGTTTGCTTGTTTCCTTTGCTGCCTCCTTTAATATAACTGGATAGAATCCATCCACCCCAGGTGCCTTTCTTGTGTTTATCTTCAACAATTTCTCCTCCACTTTGCTCTGAGTTATTACAAGATTATCTAGCTTAGTGCCAGAGTTAAATATACCTCTGGCATTCCCCTTCCTGAATAACTCATGTGTGAATGTAGATGCAAAATATTCATTTAGTTTGTTAGCTACCTGAGGAGGATCATCAACAGTTAAACCATCAATATCAAGTGGACAAATCTGATTCGTCCCCTTCCTTTTAGAGTTTACATAAGTAAACAACACTGCTGTTTTTCTTTGCATCCTTTGCCAAATATTTCTCATAATCTGCATTTGCCTGCCTAATCTTCTTTGTGACTTGGTTAAAGGCCAGCTTTTATCTATCATAGGATTCGGTGTCACCCATTAATTTGTATGTATCCCATGCATTTTTCTTCTCTGCCACATTGGCTCATTAGTTCATCAGACATCCATTTAGGCCTAAACCTTGAACAATATTTCTTAATTGGTATGAAAAGCCTAGTAGCTTCGAAGATTAATTCATTGAATGCTTCCCATTCCCACTGGATGCAGAAAGGTCAGGGAATGACTACCGCATATCCCGGAGCAATATGGCCTTAGTTTCTAATGCTCCTAAAAACCAAACAACAACAACAACAGCAGCTTCCCTTTCCGAATTTGCCGTTGGTAACAACATCAGTTCGACTTACCGTTTAGAATTTAAATACTATCTGAGACCTCCGTAGTCACCTTTACGAAAGCAAAAATCCTTTCCTTTACCCCAGATGGTAGTTACCTCTTTGAGTAAATTCGAATTCGGCACACTATGATCACTGCCCCCTAGTGGTTCCTTTATCTACAGATTCTTAATGCATGAAGAATCACTACTGATAATCAAATCAAGAGTATTACTCCCTCTAGTTGCCTCATGCAGAATGCGCTGGTCCCACAGGAACTAGTAGTTGTTGGTGACTCTATTGTCAGGGAAACGGGGAACATGCTTTGTAAAAAGGATAGGTGGAACAATACCAGGGTATGTCTGCCAGGGGCAAAGGTTGATGACGTTGTAGAGCGGATATCACCTTTTAAAGGCATAAAAGGTGATATAGTTGTACACTTTGGCGCTAATGATATTAAGAGTAGGAGACTGGCAGAATTACTTATCAAAGTACAGGTCACTGTTGAAAAAAAGCCGTGAATTAGGGTTGAATTTGAAAGTGTCTGCAATTCTGCCCAGACATGATAGGAGGGAGTATATGATGAGAGCTTTGTCGATCAATTCGGCCCTGGAAAGATTGTGCAAGGCTCAAGGGGTAGAATTTATTTCTGCCTGGTCTGTACTTCTTTACAGGAGAGAATGCTTCTACAGGGATGGTATACACTTAAATAGGAAGAGTGCAAGAATATTTGCTGATTCTATCGAGGCAGTGTTAGGTGGTTCGGAAAACTGTTAGCTTCAGGGGATAGGACTAATAGATTAACAGTTGCCTCTGGCAGAGATGAAAGTGATTCTTGCACTACTTCTATTGGAATGAGCAGAAGCCTGGAAAACAAGATGCAGGATGTTTCAGAGACTGCTGGCAGTCATTGTGGTACAAGTAAACACATGGGTTGTGTTAGGGTAGCTAAGAATAGGAACACGTGCATGTATACTTGCGTGTACACCAATGCTAGGAGTTTGGTAAATAAATTTGATGAATTTGAGGTATTGCTCAAAGCATCAAAGACGGATATTGTTGGGATATCAGAGATGTGGTGTCACCCAGATATAAGGAAAGCAGAACGGGAATTTAAGGAGTACATTGTGTACAGAAAGGATAGACAGGATAGGAAGGGAGGAGGGGTTATGCTATTAGTTAAGAAACACATAAAATCCAAGGAAGTGAAGCCAGTCGACATCACTGGACAGTGCAGTGTCGAGTCAGTTTGGTGTGATATAAGCATTGGGAGATCAAACTTGAGAGTAGGAGTGTGGCCTAATGACTTTGATGAGTATAATAAGAAAATGTACAGGGAAATAGAGTGGGCCAGTAAATCAGAGATTCTTATAATGGGTGACTTTAATTTCCCAGATATTGACTGAAATTTGTGGGTTGGTCACTCACACACTAGCAAGGCTTTTGTGGATTTATTGGATGATTGTTTTCTACATCAGCATGTTTGGGAGGCAACTAGAGGAAGTAATATACTCGATTTGATTATCAGTAGTGATTCTTCATGCATTAAGAATCTGCAGATAAAGAAACCACTAGGTGGCAGTGATCACAGTGTGCTGAAGTGGGATTTACTCAAAGAGGTAACTACCATCAGGGTTAAAGGAAAGGGTTATTGCTTTCGTAAATGTGACTACGATGGTCTGAGACAGTATTTAAATTCTATACTGTGGGACCAACTGATGATGTTACCAACAGCAAATTCAGAATGGGAAGCATTCAAAGAACTTTCTTGGAAGGTACTAGGTTTTACATACCAACTAAGAAACATTGTTCAAGGTTTAGGCCTAAATGGATGTCAGATGAACTAATGAGACGTGTGGCAGAGAAGAAAAATGCATGGGATACATATAAATTAATGGGTGACATGGAAGCCTATGATAGATATAAGCTGGTCTGTAACCAAGTCACAAAGGAAGTTAGGCAGGCAAAGGCAGATTGTGAGAAATATTTGGCAAAGGATGCAAAGAAAAACAGCAAAGAGTTCTTTACTTATGTAAACTCTAGAAGGAAGGGGATGAATCAGATTGGTGCACTTGATATCGATGGTTCAACTGTTGATGATCCTGCTCAGGTAGCTAACAAACTAAATGAATATTTTGCATCGACGTTCACGCATGAGGAGTTATTTAGCGAGGGGAATGCCAGAGGTGTCTTAAA
Source organism: Mastigoproctus giganteus (assembly GCF_048544385.1). Classification (NCBI taxonomy): domain Eukaryota; kingdom Metazoa; phylum Arthropoda; class Arachnida; order Uropygi; family Thelyphonidae; genus Mastigoproctus; species Mastigoproctus giganteus. The sequence goes on along the minus strand of NC_143584.1, from coordinate 103,331,903 downwards.
CTCTGGCAGTAAGTAATAACTGAGAGTAAAGTGGAGGATAATCTTGTAATAACTGAGAGTAAAGTGGAGGAGAAATTGTTGAAGATAAACATAAGAAAGGCACCTGGGGTAGGTGGAATCTATCCAGTCATATTAAAGGAGGCAGCAAAGGAAGTAAGAAAACCCTTAGCCATAATTATGAGAGCTTTCTTGGACTGAGAGAGGTACCCATGGACTGGAAATGTGCAAATGTGACCCCAATCCACAAAGGAGGATCAAAGGGGGAGACAGTTAATTACTGACCTGTTAGTTTAACTTCTGTTCCCGGAAAATTAATGGAGGCACTGGTTAAAGAAGCACTGCAGGATCATCTAGACAAGACTTCAGGTTATAGATCGGGCACAGTATGGGGTTTTTTAAGGGAAAGGCTTGTCTGACCGATCTGAGTGGATACTATGATGTGATCACAAAGGAACTGAATGCAAAGAATAATTTTGCTATCATATATTGAATCTTAGAAAGGCTTTTGATACTGTTGCACATGGAAGACTGCTGCACAAATTGGGGTAGTGTTGCATTGGAGGCAAATTGGTGCTATGGATAAAGGGATGGATGTTTGAGTGGGAGAGTACAGAGAGTGGTAATCAATGGACACTTTTCTTCATGGACTAATGTTGTTAGTGGATTCTCCCAGGATTCAGCATTGCATCCATTGCTGTTTTCTGTATTTATTAATAATATTGACGATGGTATATCAGGCTTAATGTCCAAGTTTGCAGACGATACAAAGGTTGGCAGGGTTGTTTAATGACACTAATGATAGTACACTGCTGCAAAAGGATCTAGAAAAGTAAATAATAAAAGTACAAAGAAACAGTGTAGAAAGCTGTAGTTTCTTCCTGTATTGTCTTAATGCAATTCCAGACATGTTACCAATTAAGCATCTCCCTCTTTATCTTGTAAACAAATAGGAAACAACACATTGAGCAGGAGCTCCCATTTGGTGAGTATGGGCTTGGCACACTCAGGATCTTGAGCTGGATATCGTCATTCTTCTCTTTCTTGTTTATTCCTTTCTACTTCTCTCTCTCTCTCTCTCTCACAGGGTAATTGAGATTTTTTTTTTTTCCGCTGGTGCAGAGTAAGCTTCAAGCTTCCTTGCACCACATGGCTAATAAAAATAGTGAATCTTTCTACCTTTTGTGGCAAAACTAAGCTGAAGCAAAAATATACCAATTTTTGTGTGTCACAAAAAATAAAACTGATTAAAATGAAGTAGTCTTGATTGTTATTATAAAAAATATAACAGTAAATGAAGCTTTCTAATGAGAACTTTGTTTCTGTATAATTCTGCAGATGATTACACTTAGCAGTTATCACTATGAGATGTGGCTGATGGATTGTAAAATAAATTTGTGTTCAAGTAAAAAAAAAGTTTTTTTTCTTAATATAAACTATTTATGGGTGGCAGCATGCTACTTATGGTACACATGCAGGTGGTTTACCATTGCTATTCTACATCAAGGTATCCAACAGAACTCATAACTGTAGAAATATATGGACTACAGTGGTCTCAGTTTTTAAATTCTGTACTGCGGGACCAACAGCAAATTCTAAATGGAAAGCATTCAAGGAATTAATTGTAGAAGCTACTAGGCTTTTTATACCAATTAAGAAATATTGTTTAAGGCTTAGGCTTAAATGGATGTCAGATGAACTAATTAGACTCTCGGAAGAGAATAAAAATGCATTGGATGCATATAAATTATCAGGCAACACAGATACCTATGGCAGATATAAGCTAGTCTGTAATCAAGCCACAAAGGAGATTAGGCAAGTGAAGGCAGATTACTAGAAATCTTTTGCAACGATGCTAAGAAAAACAGCAAGTACTTCTTTACTTATATAAACTCTAGAAGGAAGGGGATGAATCAGATTGGTCCACTTGATATCGATGGTTCGACTGTTGATGGCCTGCTCAGATAGCTAACAAACTGAATGAGTATTTTGCATCTACATTCGCACATGAGGAATTCTTTAGGAAAGGGAAGGACACAATATTGACACAAGGACACAAGATGTAATAAACTCTAACAGGGAGCTTCAGGATTTTGTAATAACTAAGAGCAAAGTGAACGAGAAATTGTTGAAGTTAAACAGAGGAAAGGCACCTGGGGTGGATGGGATCTATCCAGTTATATTAAAGGAGGCAGCAAAGAAAGTAAGCAAACCCTTAGACATAATTATGAGAGCATCCTTGGACTCAGGAGAAGTCCCCAAGGACTGGAGATGTGCAAATGTATCCCCAATTCACAAAGGGGGATCAAAAGGTGACATGAGTAATTACAAACCAGTTAGTTTGACTTCTGTTCCAGGAAAAATAATGGAGTCAGTGGTTAAGGAAGCAATGCATGATCACCTAGACAAGACAACAGTTATAGTTCAGACAGAGCATGAGTTTGTTAAGGGAAAGTCTTGCCTGAGAAATTTGATTGGATACTATGTGCTTACAAAGGAACTGGTTGCAAAAATAATTTTGATATCATATACTTGGATTTCAGGAAAGCTTTTGATACTGTTGCACATGGAATACTACTATACAAATTGGAGCAATATGGTATTAATGGAAAGTTGCTACAATGGATAAAAGGGGGTGGTTGAATGGGAGACTACAGAGAGTGGTAATCAATGGATGCTGCTCTTTGTGGACTAATGTTATTAGTGGAGTCTCCCAAGGGTCGGTGTAGGGCCCGCTGTTGTTTTGTATATTTATCAATGATATTGATGAAAGTATATCAGGCTTAGTGTCCAAGTATGCAGGTGATACAAAGATTGGCAGGTTCCTTAATGACAGTAATGGCAGTGTTCCACTGCAACAAGATCTAAAAAAGTTGGGCAGATGGGCTGAGAAGTGGCAATGGAAGTTTAACATTGACAAATGCAAAGCACTGTATATGAGTAGAAGTAATCCCAGGGTAACGAACCAACTGTGCGGTACTGCGCTCAGGGTAGAAGAGGATGAAAAAGACCTGGTGATATTTGTGCAGTCAGATATGAAGTTTTTTGAGCAATGCAGACAGGCTGCCAGAGCAGGTCGTGGGGTATTGCGAATGATACAGGAATTTTGCTAGTAGGGAAAAGGAGGTGATTATTCCTTTGTATAAAAAATGTTCAGGCCATACCTTGAGTATTGCATTCAGCTCTGGAAGTCTCATTTTAGGAAGGTTGCTACAGCGAGTACAGAGATGGGCAACAAGATTGGTGAGGAGAATGAAGGGGTCCTCTTACCAAGAAAGGTTTAAGTTCTTCAAATTGCAGTGGCTGGAGACTAGGCACCTGCGAGGTGATCTGATTGAGGTGTATAAGGCCTGAATGGTTTAAGCAAGTTCAATGCTAATTGGATTCTACGTCTTGCTCAGATTATGAACCTGAGGGGACATAAATTCAAATTGAGGAAAGACAGTTGTAGAATAGATGTGCTGAAATTTGCCTTTAGCCAGCAGGGGCATACAGGGCATATGCCCTCCTTTAACCAAAAATTCGAAATTAAAGAAAGAATGCAGGAGGTGTTTTGCTTCTCTATTCTCTCAAGGGATTTTCAGTGTACAAATAGCTATAACTGAAAGACAATCTACAGAAAAACCACTGATTTTGTTCAGTGGCATAACTGTGCCAATGCAGCTGCATTTGGGCCTGAGCATGAAAGGTGCCAGTGAAATTTGGAAGACAGATTAATTTCTCAAGAGAATTAATGAATTTCATTAATCAACAAGCAAATTTTTTAAAATAAAATGTAACATGTTCTTATCAACACAGCGACTGGCCGTCCGAGTATTGTTTTGACTGCGCCACACTTATAGGAATAGTAGCAAATAAAAGATAGTTGTGAAATATTTAGCAAAACCAGTGCCAAATATAGATATACATCACATCTGATTTTATTCTAGTGTTGAATTTATTTTACATTTTTGTGTGTGTGGGTACACTGATTGTTGTTGGAGGGCAATATGTTTTATTTAACAATACACAAATTTGTCACATAACAGTCTAGCTATGGCCAGTGTTGTCATTTTAGTGCCTTAGATTTGGCTTTTTTTTTTGTTTATCTGAAACGAAAAACTGCAAGGACTACAAATGAGTTATTACTGTGCTAAATAGAGACACATCTAAATTGACGATCCTTTGATCCTCGTGTATGTCTGACATTCTGTAAGTTATTGGTGCATTGGGACGAACCCTTTGTGTAATTAACGTTTATCCTGTGGTGTTCAGAGAACGGATTAAACAATGACAATGACGAGTAAAATATCTACTTCAGTCACCCCAAAATTAGCAGGTCTCGATCACACAAGTTGTCTGTCCAACATGTCATTCCAAAGCATGTGCAGTTTCATTAAATTTATAGATTTGAGGTCATTTGCCATTTTCACAACAACATTCTACCCTTGTCTATTGCTTTCTTTCTATACAGTCAACAAGACTGGACTTTGTCGCTTATAAAAAAATTTCAAGAGTGTAGTGATTTGCACAAAAAAAAAATTCGCCCATTAATCATTACAACCATTCTTTCTAACCTGTGATAGAAAGGCTGAAAAATATAAGTAAATTTATTATTCCAGTTTTTATTAGTTTACATGATGGACCATTCACAAATTTTGAATGATGTGTCGGCAATTGTCAAACATTATCCAACTTTGATACTAATATATGTTACTCATTGCTGTAGATTTATTATTTTTTTACTATTTGCATTTTATTACAAATTGACAGAATGATCTGTAATTTTGTTACTCTGGTGTCAGTATTTTTTGAATGCACACCTCTGAATAGAGAAGTGTGCATTGATTTGCTTTATATGCGCAATGTAAATCAATGCCAACTTTGTATTGATTCTGTAATAAGCGATTTTATGAATGAATTTTCTGTTTATACTCCAGGTGACCATGTAGTCAGAGGAATTCACAAGATATGGAGAATACAAGAAATGGCACAGTACTTAACAGTCACAGGCATGCATGCCGGCTGAATATTTTGCAAGGTGGTGGGTGGTGCCCATGTGGGAATAAATTTTTTGTTCCCCAAATTTTCGAATACATGCAATATTTTAATCAAGTCAAGTTTGACTGATTTACATGTACAGCTGAGCCAACGTTTTGTGATTGGTTTAATGTTTCAATAAATTAATGAAAATATTAAAAATTGTATATTACTTCGAAATCCAAAAGTGGTGCACTTGCACCATGCTGCCGGTGCCCATGGTCACAGGGTTGAACCCTGGTCATTCAAGGTATGTATACTTATGCACCCTCACGCTTGATCACTCGGCTATGGCAGCCTTCATGTAAGTGAATTTATTATTCCAATTTTCATAAGTTTACATGATGGACAATTCACAAATTTTGAATGGTCCATGATGTCGGCAATCATCAAACATTGTACAGTTTGTGATACTAATGTATGTTACCCATTGCTCTAGACATCTTTTTATTTATTATTTTTTACTATTCTTTGCATTTTGTTACAATTTGACAGAACGATTTGTAATTTTATTACTCTGATGTCAGTAATTTTTTTTAAATTTTTTTATTGAAAATTCATTGTTGGATCATTTACAGATCAGAGAAAAATATTATAATATGAATTTTCACCAATCACTCAGAACTCTTCAACTTCCTTTCTTTGAAATTCGACTTTCTGCAGTCTAACTTTCCTAATATAGAGGGTTGCTTTATGCTGGTTCACTTTTCAAATTACTGGAGTAGACTGCCCAAAACAAAGATGCAGTAACTTAAATTGTTTCCGCATCCAAAACCACTGTTCTGAATAGGTTTAACAGTGTTGATGAAAACTTGTCATTTTTCGTTTGTGATGATTCAGTTAGTTTTGAGTAGGTAACTAATTTTTTTTTTTTTTTGCTTATGAATTTTTACATTAAATTATAGTGCCTGATTTTGCCCCTTTTTGAAAATGAGCAAAAAATATAGTCAACATGTTCATGATCAATGGCTCAACAACCCTAAATATAAGAACTCTGCAAATTAGATGATGATTATTTAAAGCGTTTTTGTAAATATTGTAAATGCACGCTGACAGCCAAATTAAGTGATATTGAAAGGCATCGTAATACAAACAAATTACAAGAAGGTCAAAGAGCCCTTTAGTTTTCAGCATCAGAGAGTATTGCCATTCAAGAAAATTGGCAATACAGAATGTGCAACGGCAGAAAGAAGCATAGCATTTTTCATAGGGGGATGGAGGTTTTGTGGGGCCTGAAACTTATTTTTGGGGCCCTCTTTAAGAAAAAGAATGCAAAATTTCTTTGTATTTTTCTTAAAGCTGATGGCCACTGAAACCATGGACGCTGGCAGCATCGTGAAAGGTGGTTCAATGCACCACCTTTGAATTTCGAAGTAATACACAATTTTTAATATTTTCATTAATTTATTGAAACATTAAAACAATACAAATTCTTTCTTTCAAAATACTAGTACTTTTTCCCACCGATCACGAAACGTTGGCTCAGCTGTACACATAAATCAGCCAAACTTGACTTAATTAAAATATTCCATGTATTCGAAAATTTGGTGAACAAAAAATTTATTCCCACATGCACCACCTTGCAGAATATCCTGTTGGTGCCCATGTCTTCAACACCACGCAATACGACAGTGTGACGGAGGAGAAGTTGGAATGGAAAGAGACAGTGATGGTAACTGATTGTGGTTAAAATATCTTACTTTTGCAAATCTTACAAAAATATATGACCATGGGAACATATTGCTAGGGCCCTCCCAGGTTTGAAGGGGCCCATGCTAGTGAGCTTTCCTGAAGCTTAAACTTTGGTTAGCTTCACTGTAAATCTGCCTCTGCAAGTACTTCTATTATTCTTTCCTTTTATAATTTTTTTATATATATATCATAAACTTGTTTGTTCCGTGTGTTATATTGCCAAATGGTTGGAAATAATATATTATTGTCATTTTTTTTGTGATTAATACGTATTATTATTCACATGCTTTCCTAATATTCAAATAAAGATAATAATCAATAAAACATTTATGTGCATGTATAAGCGTTCCTAGGTCTATCTAAAAAAAAAAAACAACATTCAAACACCTGGGTTCCATGTCCCCCCCCCCCCTTACGATGATACCTGGATACGCGCCACTGGTAGAGAAAGTATAGTGTGTGAACTTGTTACAAAATGTCATGTAAACCAATTAAAGATTGCCTCATTATAAGAATTATTCCTTAAGAAGAATGTTTAATTTTTTATTTTTGTCCATTGTGAAAGTATTTCTCCTTTGAAGCACATCCACTAATGTTCATACAACATTTGCCCTGACTTTTATAGTCATTTTGTTCCAATTTAACAACCTGAACTGTTATTTTAACCACTGGTACTATCTTTTAGTCACTATAAACTTTTACAAATGTAAATAAGCTCAGCTTTTAGTGTTAATCTTTACTGAATTGTGCCTCTCCAAAATTACTCCACCACTGTACACCTCTCTAAAATATGGAAAATTTTGAAATCTGGCACCTCTCAATTCCCAAGGGTTCCAGATTTTAAAGAGTTTACTGTATTATATTAGTGGCATTAATATTTTTATTTATACTAATAAACTGTGTAAAGGTGATGGTATTAATTTTAAAATAACCAATTCTAGGGGTTTGTTCAGCATACCAAAATGGAAAGCTACAATTATTGGTTGCCATAGATTTCACACATCAGTCAGATATACTCTGAAAGTAGAATTGACTTCAGTGAGATATCCACATCTGAAGAGAGGCCCTTTCAAGAAGGCTAATGCTTCTGATCTTGCATTTTTTGAACGGTTATTGTGTGGCAATCAAATATTAACCGATCCATTTGACTTGGAGTTTCATAATACTAATTGGTTGAAAACCTGTAGAGGTAAACATTGATTATATATAATTTTAAATCTGTATGGAAGAAAATGTATAAAATCTGGCATTTTACAGTTCACATTTCTTTTAAATCTGGCCCATTTTATTAAAAACATTTTACAGTCCAGAAATATTAAACTGGAATTCATATCTGTGATTGCATTTATTGCTTATTCAGTTAACTTCATAACTTATCACGAATTGCTTTTACAAATTGTAGCTACGTGGTTGGTTATATATTGCTTGAGCAAGTTAACTAGTTTGATGTTAGATTTTATGCCCGCCATTAGAACACTAAGGCAGCTGGAAAAATTTATGTCTGATTAAATCTGTGGTTATTGTCTTTCATAAAACAACTTATTGATGCATACAAAAACAGATTTAATTCCATACAACCAAAGCAAAATTTGACACTAACCTTTCTCTCTTTAGTCTCAGCTGTTTTAAAGTGATGTTAAATTGGTCAGCTGATATTCATACCTAGTTGTAATTGACAAGAGTAATTTTAACTAGGTTACAAAGTTTACAGCAAAAGTGAATGCACTAAAAGAGAGAACTGTCACTTTTTAAATACCGTATTTTTACCCATATAAGTTGACCTCTGTTTTTTTGCTTAATCACATTCACTGTATAAGCTGACCCCCCACTGCATAAAATGCCAATAATGACTGTTAAGAACTTTTTAACAGTCATCATTTGCATTTCTTAATCTGCATTAAGAACCACTGTCTGCTTTTTAATTCAATTATTTGATTTCGAAAGTTTGCATTGTTTTATTTTATTATACTGCTCAGTAAACTATGAAGGAAGCAGTAATATCTTATGTATAGTCATGAAATCATGAAACCAAAACCCAAGTACAGGTGATGATGTGAAATCATGTTATTTGTGTACATGGGAAGCTTGCCTGTTTAATACTCTACTACAAATTAATTTCTCTGTAAAAATGTGTCAATATGGAGGTATGTTTGTTATATGCAATTGACAACAATCTCGAAAATCAACCTGAAAATAAAACTCCCAACGATTTCCATGAACTGTTTTTATCTGATTAAAAATTTATACATACTTGTATATTTTTTTAAAATATTTTGTTTAAAAATATATAATAAATGCTCTTAGTGATCATTGAATTGTGACCACCCCATCTGTAATGGACTGTGCCAGATAACTCACAGTATAAAAAGCTAAACAGGTTTGCATGTTAGTGACTGGTAATTTGTATCTGGTTATGCAAGTCAAAGTGATAAAGCAGTTGTGGGACCTAGTAAAAACATCATGGAGTTTTTCAAAAGGGCATGATTGTGGGAGCTAGTGCATGAGATGTTTCTATATTATAAATGGCACAGTGTTAGTTGCTCATGGCCTACTGTGGTTACGGTATACAAAGAATGGTGTCGAACGGGTCACACCACCTCCTGCTGACAGAACTGTAAAGGATTACACAAGGTGGATGTTCCTGGTGAGCAAAGGGTGCAGCACATTGTACAGGCTCAACAGCAAGTCACTGTGTGACAGTTGACATCACAATACAATATGGGGAATGCAAGAATAATATCCCAAATGACTCGCCGCATGCTATGAAACCTATGTGGTTCCACAGTAGATGACCCAAGAGAGAGACACTCTCCTCACCTCTGATCATCAACAACAGTGAATGCAGTAGTGTCATGCATTGATTGGACTGGAAGTTGTGTGCTGAGTCCAAATACCTGGTCAAACATGCCAACAGACAACTTTGTGTGTAGTGTAAGCAACACAAGTTCATGGACCTATCAGGCACGGTACCCATTATCCAGGCATATATGGTGGTGCTTACTTAATATGGAGCATGTTTTGCTGGCAAGAACTAGGATCCCTGGTGTGTGTAGACCAACGTCTCACTGGTGAGGTTTACTGGCAGCATGTGGTCTCTTAGGAGACCACGTGCACCCTGCCACATTGCTTTTATCCTGGTGAGAAACCGAGATCTTCCAAAACCATAATGCAACATGTCATCTAGATTGCCTCCAAATTTGCCTGACCTCAATTGAATATCTTGGAACAGGAAATGAGGTAACCTCCCCCCCCCTCCTCCTTGTTTAATAAAAAGATTTTATTCAATTAAACTAAACATGCCTTGGTTATTACCATATAAACACAATAAATGTAATATTAATTAAATGATAATAATATTAGCATTAATTCATTGTCACGTGAGGTATCAGTGGGGAAAGTGGATGAACAGTGTTGTATAAAAAAAAATGAATGCTTGAACAAATGTGAAGACACTGAGTTATAAAGAGCAGGCATTTTACTTTCAAAGGTTCACGTTAAATACAAAATAAACAAATGTCACCTGCATCGGAAATTATTTGTATAAAGTGAGAAAACCATAAACCATTCCTAGATTTTGGCTTCTATATTCCGTTTACCAAAACCAAAACTCAGAAGAAGGGTTGTATTTGGACTTATTCCTTCTTGGAACCTTGAATTTTAAAAAAAGCATTATGAATGGGAAAGTTTTAAATGGGAGTGGTATAGATGTAAATTTATGGCACTTCATAGGATTGTTCAAGGGACCAGAAAAAAAAAAAAATGCTAAAAGTGGAATGGTACTGAGTGGTAGTGTTTATAACAGGTGTTTAGCATGATATTTACAGTGATGCAATAAATTTATGGGGACCACATAAATTGCATCACTAGATTTTCTGCCAAAACAAGCATTAAATCGAAACAGTTGCCCCTAACTATTGAAGCATCATCTGTAATTAAACAGAATTAAACTGTTAACATGCATGATTCCTGTTTCATGCATTGCTTCTGTTAGGGACATGCTGTCATCCATTTACATGCATTTGTTGAAGTGCATGGGTTTTTGATTTGCATTTTGCTTACAGACAGGTCTAAAGCGAGTTTTAATTTTACAAATGAATTAACTCTGAAAACTCTAAAAAAATGGATTTTTCAGAGTTTTCTCAAAAAATATTGAAAATATAGTATTAAAAAAGCACTTTAAAAGCAGTTTAAAATTTTTTTTTGTAATTTTTCAGATGCATGTGCTTGGGGTCAAAGAGGGTTGCCAGACATACTCCATTTTGGGGTATAATACCCCTTTTTTGGAATTATATTTCTAAGATACCCCTTTTTTAAAATTTTAAATGGGGTATTTGAAAAAAGCAGAAATCATAAAACACCATTTAGATGATTATTTAGGAAGAAAGAATTAACTGACGATAAAATTGTTGTTGAAATGTACCCTTAAAGACTCAAAAAATGACATTCTATCCTATTTACAAGGAGGCTTATAGAATATTTATATTATGCTTACTTTCTAACCTTTTACTTGACTTCTTTTTTATTTCATTGTGAAAAAAGACATTCTGTAAAAAAAAGGGCTATATAATATTTATAAAATTTTTTGTATTGTTATTGTTAATAACTAGAAGAACAGTATTAATTAAATTCTTACAACAACAATTAATTTTAAACTTTATCTGTATTGAAACAATCATAGCGGAATCTCCAATTATATAAACCAACCTTTCCTGATGCAGGTGCGAGAGAGAGAGAGAGAGAGAGAGAGGGGGGGGGGGAAATGAAAAACTGTTAAAGAAAATTCGCTCAAATGAAAAGTATTGCTATGTAAATATTTTCTTTTTGTTAAAATATGGCGCCTCCGTAGCCAGGTAGGAAGGAGCAGCAGTGCGTAGCACACGCTTCTTGATTAGACCGGGGTTCAAGCCCGTCACCACCAAATACGGAGGATGCGGAATGGTCAGGGAATGACCACCACATATCCCGGAGTAATATGGCCTTAGTTGCTAATGCTCCTAAAAAAAAAAAAAAAAAAAAAAAATTGATAAAATAATTCAGGTTTATTGAATATGTATTGTAAACAATTATGTAAAACATTTGATGTTAATATTTATAACAGTTTACTTTAGTGTTTATAACTCTTGCAATTAAATTTTCTGAATTAAACAAATTAAAGCACAGGCTATATATAATTCGGTTAAGTTTATTAAAATTTGACTAATTTTGCATTTCATGAACTTGTAAAAATCAACAAAATATATAAAAATAAAATTTGTTATTAAAATTGTTAATTTTTTTTTTTAAGATATAATGTGAGTACCCCAAAACGAGGAATGAATACCCCAAACATAAGCATGCGTACCCCGAGATCAAATTTTTAATCTGGTCACTCTAGGTCAAAGTGACACCCCACACAGAGAGAAAACAGTCCTTCCCACCATTGCGATGGGTGGGTTAAGTAAATAGCAATAGCATTTCAGTACACAGTGGTCATTGCCTTCTTGTGGTTCTTTTAAATGCAGATTATTAATGCATGAAGAGTCACTGCTGTTATTCAGATTGAGAGTACTGATTTCTTTTGTTGCCTCACTAGTATGCTGGTAGAAAATAGCCATTGAATAAATTTGCAAAAATCTTTTCCAAAGTATGAATGACTAACTCACATGTTTCAATCAATATATGGAAAGTTAAAATCTTCCATTATAAGACATGCTGAGTTGCTGGCCCACTCTGTTCATTTTTCTGGTTGTCCATTACACTCATCACAGTTGTTTGGTCTATAATACACTCCTACTTTCATTTTTGTTTTCTCAGTGCTTATATCACAAGAAACTGACTCGACATTACACTGGCCACCTGGATGCACTGCCATAAATTTTGTGTTTTTAACTAAGGGCATAACTCGCCCACCCCTGCCATCCTGTCTGATTTTCTATACATGTAGTACTCCCATATTCAAATTCTGCATGCCTTACATCTGAACGACACTGTCTGCAATATCCCTACAATGTCTGCATTTAATGACTTAATCAATACTTCAAATTTATTTTCTCTGCCCCATAGTATTAATGCATATGCAAGTATCCTTTCAGGCGCCTCCGTAGCCAGGTGGGCAGGAGCAGCAGTGTGTAGCACACGCTTCTTGGTTAGACCGGGGTAAGAGCCCATGACCACCAAATACGGAGGATGCAGAAAGGTCAGGGAATGACCACCGCATATCCCTGGAGCAATATGGCCTTAGTTGCTAATGCTCCTAAAAACCAAATAAACAACAAACAGCAAGTATCCTTTCACTATTTTTACCCTTAGTCACCCTAATACAGCCTATGTATTTGCTTGTTCTGTGAGGGTCCTTAGAAGGCTGATATGGTATCAGGGATCACAAAAGAATTAGTGCAAGAATCACTTGCACTTCTGTTGTCTGCCACTGCTGCTGCTATTAATTTGTTAGCCTGTGCTCCACCTGCCCCTCCAAGTTTCCAGTTTTCTGACACAACTAACAGTGCCTCAGTATCATCAGCAAATATTCTTAAACCCTTTCTATTTAAGTGTATCCCATCCGGACAACGGGTGACCTTCATCTCTTTTATAGGTGCAATATGGCTTAAGTAGCCCTTGCACCAGAAATAACCATACCAATACCAATCCCATCTCGGTAAAAATAGTCTCTCTTGTTAACAAGCACAGATTATGCTGTGGAAAGTTCTTCCCCATGAGCTTTGCACAGTCTCTCCAAGGCCAAATTGATTGCCAAGGCTCTCATCACATACTCCCTTCTATTGTCTCTGGGCAGATTTGCAGACACTTTCAAACTGAATTCTAACTCATACAGTTTTCTTAACAAATGTGCAGTACTCAAGATGCTTCCTAAACATTGCTGTATGCAGCTGAATAATCACATCTTTGTCCCTGCTAAAAAATTCCTGTATATCATTGACATAAACTCATGAGGAACCTGTTTGCACATTCTCAGAGAATGTCACGTGAAGCTTTATAATTATCTCAGTTAACTGTACAGTTATTGTAGTTTCATTATCCACTACTTTAATTTTGAATCCACCCAAATGGTATTTTCTGTATCTTTCCTTTCTCTTTCTTAAATTGTTTAACAGGTACTTATCTGGAATATCAAATCAAAAAGGAAAGCATAACTAATTTGGTATCATCTTATGTTTTTATATATAAATATTTGCAAAGTATTGGGATTGCAAAGGAGGGCGAGATAGAGAAACTGTTGAAAAAATGGCACTGTTTCACCTTTATAACATAGTTTATCCTCTGTTTTTTACGCAAATAAGTTTTAAAATATGACATTGCAATTATATACAAATATTGTGGCAGTTTGTTTATTTTTTTAATGAATTGACAAATTAATAAATTGTCCATCATTTGCATTAATCTGCATTGCATGAAATATGTGGACTGTGAAATATGTAGCATTTTTCTCTATGTATGGTGTTTCTGCTAATTAACATTGCCCTTCACTAGGTGAAGACTAAACTTTGAAAACTAAACTCAGAAAACTAAACTTTGCTTACAATGGCAGGTTCTTGCTCCAAAAGTATGCTGAATTTTGTGACAAACCAAACATGCTGTTCTTTTGCATTTGATGTTAGTGGCTGGCTGAGCTGAATTTTGTAAGGATATGCAGACAAGTCACTTTGATAAATATTCCTTACTGTAATGTAAGATGTTTTCATTCTTAAAAGTAAATAAGGCAGCTAGAGCTGATGAAATCTATCCAGTTATATTAAAAGCAGCAGCAAAGGTGGTAAGCATGGTCTTGGTGCATCATGGCCTTAGTTGCCTTCCACCATAAAACCGAAATCAAACAAGCAAAAAGGTGGTAAGCAAACCTTAAGCAGTAATTATGGGAGCATCCTTAGATTCAGAGGAAGTTTGTACAGACTATTGATGTGCAAATGTCTCTTCTGTTTTCAAAGGGGAAGGTTATTATTTGTTATTTTTTGGTTTTTAGGAGCATTAGCAACTAAGGTCATATTGCTCCGGGATATGCGGTGGTCATTCCCTGATCTTTCCGCATCCTCCGTATTTGGTGGTAACGGGCTCGAACCCCAGTTTAATCAAGAAGCGTATGCTACGCACTGCTGCTCCTTCCCACCTGGCTACGGAGACGCCGAAGGGGAATGATCAAAGGATGAAGTGAGTAATTTCAGTCCTGTATACTTGAAATAATGTGCATGATATTATTTCTTTGCGAGAGAAAATAACGGAGTCAGTGCTTAAAGATGTGGTGTAGGATCATTTGAAAGAATGCAGTTATATGGCAATCACAGCATTGATTTGTTTAGTGGAGATAATTTCTGATCAGAAAGGATAGCTCCTTTTTGATCATAGTTAGCTACTATGCGATTGTCAGAAAGGAGGTTGATGGAAAAAATAATTTTGATATCATATACTTAGATCTCAGTAAAACTTTTGATACTGTTCGACATGAATATCTGCTATACAAAGAAATTGTTGAAAGTAATTTACTTTTAGCTTCAGTAATTTCTCTTCCAGATTTACCTTGTTTATCATAAAAAGTCCTAGTTAGAATTAAGTATACTTCTAGTATTACCTACCCAAACATGTTTCACATAATAAACAAAATATTTATTGTTTGTTGACGCTCTGTACAGGATCATCAGTAATTATACCATTCATATCCACTGGTCCATTATGACATTAGTGGAAAATTACTGCTGTGAATAAAAGGATGGTTGAGTGGCAGGAGAAGCAGATAGTGGTTATTATAATGGCCACTGCTATTCATGGACTAATGTTAATGGAGCTCTCCAGGGTTTTGTGTTGGGTCCCTTTTCAGAAACATGGATAATTCTAAAAACTGACAACCACCAACCTCAGAGGTTGTAAGTTTTGGGAATTTGTATGTATACTATGAGGACCAGTAAAAAAGTAATGCCTTCTAATTTTTTGCTTTCAAATGTGGCACTGTAGATCATTTTGCATGTCACTGAGTGGTGACTAGATCTCTAGTTTCCATACTGTGTTGCACTGATTGGTCTCGTGAGTGCAGCATATGGATAGTTCAAGATGATGGATGTTACAGATATACGTATCAAGCAAAGAATGGTGATTGAATTTTTTACCAAGGAAGAAATAATGCCTATAAAAATACATACGCATCTCAAAAATATTTATGGTGACAATGCTGTAGATGTGAGTACAGTTTGATATTGGGTAACACTTTAAGAATGGGGAAAGTGACATTGTTACTAAGCCCCGAAGTGGTTGGACAGTAATGTCAGTGAAAACAGACAATGAGAGCCAGATCAATACATTGATCACGGAGGACCACTGCATCACAACACGTGAATTGTGCAATGCTTTAGGTATAGGGAATAACCTGCTGCATCATAGAGGAACTAGGCTATAAGGTTTGTGCCCGGTTGGTCCCAAAAATGCTGACACATGAGCACAAAGAAGCCCAAAATCATCTGTATGGAACTTCTTCAGCACTACAAGGGTGAAGGAGAGGTTGTTCTTTCATGCATAATTACAGGTGACAAAACCTGGGTCAATGGAGTGGCACCATCAAAATTCACTCCATAAGAAGAAGTTCAAAATATGGCCTTATGTTTGTAACAGTGTTTTGGGACAAAGATGGGGGCTTGCTTGTGGACTTCTTGGAGCAAGGCACTGCAATCAACTGAGATCAATATGTGGAAATGTTGAAAAAGTTGAGAGCCTGCATCTGTAGAGTTCAACCGGGCAAAATCCTTAATGAGGTTCTTCTTCTTCTCCATGACAACGTATGACTCCAATTACATGTGACCAGTCTGTGCACAATGGAGGCCCTTGTAAAACTGGGGTGCACTGTTCTTCCTCGGCACCTCCGTAGCCAGGTGGGAAGGAGTAGCAGTGCGTAGCACACGCTTCTTGATTAGACCAGGGTTCGACCCCGTCACCACCAAATACAGAGGTTGTGGAAAGGTCAGGGAATGACCACCGCATATTCCTGGAGCAATATGGCCTTAGTTGCTAATGCTCCTAAAAACCAAAACAACAACAACAACAACATGTTCTTCCTCACCCCCCTCTTATAGCCTGGATCTTGCACTTTCCATCTCACCATTTTCTATGCACTTCTTCTATCTCTGAATACAGTGTCTGACTCAGAGATGGCGGAAGTGCATAGAAAATGATGGTGACTGTGTAAAAAATAGCAGTGCATTTATTAATGATTGAGCATTAATTGACGTAAAAGGCATAGTTGTAGGAATTAAAATTTTCTGAGGAAAAAAATAGGAGGCATTACTTTCGTACTGCTCCTTGTACAAATAGTGTTCTTTGAATGCTCTCTATTGAAATATTCATTTTAAAAAGAATGGAATCCTGTTTATATTTCTTTTCCATTTTATTCATAATTTTTTTTAATAAAAAAGAGTTTTAAGTAATCCTAGTATTGTTTAATATCATATTTTTATAAAATATATTCATGCCTAATCAGAATGATTTTTTTTCAGGTAAGAGTTCTATTGTACTCAGACCAAAATGCACAGAAGAATTGTCTCAAATTCTCAGATACTGTAACCTAGAAAAATTAGCAGTATGTCCACAGGGAGGTAATACTGGTCTGGTTGGTGGCAGTGTACCTGTATTTGATGAAATCATAATTTCGCTGAGTTTAATGAATACCATTGAACATTTGGATACTCTAACAGGTATGCAAGTTTAAAAATTTGTCTGCACTGATGGGAGAACTCTCTGAAGTTGTATCGGTGCTCCTAATACTTTTACAACTTTGAATACTTGATTATATTGCTTCTTAGGTAATAAGATAGTCCTAGGATTATTGTTACTCTCATATAAAACTTTTCATTTAAAATTTTATTTTAACTGCTATTTTTCATACCATCTGAATACTTTATCTTGTTCGTGTTGAACTAACATGCCATGGTTATTGTTGTTAGCCTTGCTATCCAAGATATCAAACCTGTAATACCTATGTAATTGTGGTTAATAAATATCAACTACATAATATGAACTCTGGGATCCAAATAATGATACTAATTAGTTTGGAGCAATAGCCATTCATAACCAATATTAATCTTCTGATATGTAGCCATTTTTTATAGCAGTACCTAACATATCTTTAGAAATAGTGATTTACATTGGATAAAACTATGCTAGAATGCTACATTGCTTTAATTAATACAAAAGTCACTGAATATGAGATGTGATGTCAGGAGTCTTATTAAAAAGCCATCTATCTACATATCAAATCGCTTAGATATGATCTTCTCTCAGAAGAAGAATAAGAAACACAGACTCAAAGTAGAAAGAGTAATAGAAAAATCAGTAGTAGCAGTAAATGAATGGCTAGTAGTAAAACAAAACTATTAGAAAACAAATTAATTCATTTTTAATTATGGATCATCTACTTATATTTATCTCCCCACAGACACTTGAATGGAAATTGATCTCTGTCATTAGACCAAAACAACCTGTGATCTACTAAATAATAATTATTTCAGTAATCAATACCTTAATAAGCAGAATCTCTATCTGAAAAATAAATAGAAACTTGAAGGAACTAACAAGCAAAAATACAAAACCTAGCAGTGTCAGACTTAAAAACACTAACAAAATCACATTATGCCACTGCAGAGTATGCAACAAAAAAAAAAAGAAAAAAAAAATACTCTATGCAACAATAGGATTAGCCCTATTAGCCAAAATTCTAGTGGTATGCGAAATGTCAAGCAAAAAAAAATAATAAAAAAGTTGGAATTTATTTTGCAGAAATCCTACCACAAGTGATCTTTTTCCAAGCACCCAAGCATAAGCAAAATATATCAGATGCTACTATAAACATCCAATTTAAAACTTTAAACAAATATTAAAATTTGGAATAAAATTAGAAAAAATTGTTCAATCTGTTAAAACTGGAATTCTTTAATACTTGAATGAAAAAATATCAGTTTTTTAAAGAACTGCATACTTACACTGGATTATACTTGAAACAATAATCGTATTTGTAGCTGAATTATAATTACATCTCAGTGATTCTACTGGACCTCCTTACCAGTCTTCTTATGGAGTTCAAAACCTAAGGAAAATGAATTAAAACAAAGATATAAACACCTTGTTATCTGTTATTAAAATTACTCTATAAGTAAGATTACTTATTCTTAGTTTATTAAAACCAATTTTTGTAATTTAGTGTAAATGTGCATTTCATTAGTTTCGGAAAAATGGAATCAAGCACGAAGTCTTTATACAGCGTCAAGTCTTCTGTAAATCTATCCAGACTACTTCCACAGTGGTTCTTGAGGGTGTCACAGATATTCACTTATGCCAAGCTTGCTATACAAGAGTCTAAAATGCTGATGGAACTGATATTTGGGTGACTCAAGTCAAGTGGACCTAATTTTGGCAAAGTCTGGTCAGTCCGTGCCAGCCAAACCATCTGCTTGCACCTTCACGATGTGGGACTTTAGTAACCCTTGGTATAACCTCCATGTGCAAGTCCTGAAATACTATACCTATTTACAAATAACTAGCACTCTGTGGGTGACCACCCTGGTGTGAACCAACGTAAGAAAGGGCGAGGTGTGGTGTCCCCACCACATGGAGGAATGCATACCTCTGTGTTACCGGACAATACTAGGTGGTAGATGATTCTAATCAGCTGGTACTATATTACCACTTTGCTTATTGAAGGCTTGAAGTGGTGGAACCCATGTTTAGTCTCCAGAGCCAAGTTCCAGTCAACCCTTCCCCATCTCTTCCATCATGCAGTATGACTGATGAATTTTGAGGTTATGATGAACATCGTGGTGAGATCAAATCTTCCTTACACTTCGAGGGTACAGCTCTAAATCGGTGTTCGCAGGCCGGCCGCTAGTTAGTACACCAGACTGAACCTATTGTTAACTCTTTAGAAAGTTTCTGAATCAGCTAATGTATAATCTTGCTACCTCTACTCTGCCAGACAGTGACTGGAGGTAGTCCGAGTAGTGTGTATGCGGGGGGCATTGTCGAGGCCATGTTATGTCAGGGATCTGGGTAATTCTTACCATGTGTACGCCATATCCAAAAATTTCATTACTTCATACAGCATGTCCTCTCCCCCCGCTTTTCTTACTATTGAATACACAGTGAATTGTCAAAAAAATAGAGCCAGCGTATCTGCAAAAAGATCTAAACCTCCCGAACACTTCCTAATTCATTTCACAAATGTACGTGGTCTCCATTCTAATCTCGGTGATGTCCATTTCCATTTGCAGTCTGCCAAACCCCATGTACTTTTTCTGACAGGTTTTCAGTTATCAGTTGATTCAACTACTGCTCATCTCAGTTGCCCAAATTATTTGCTGTATGATTCCTTTCACCTCAAAGGTGGTACTTGTGCATATGCCCGTTCCGATATTCCCTGTCAGAGACTTGGTAATTTAGAATCTCCTCTTTACGATCTTCTCTGGCTTAAAATCTCTCTACCTCATTGTGTCAAATTCATTTGTTGTCTCTACCGTTCTCCCAACTCTACTAATCATTTGGAGTTCTTTGACTTCCTCTCTTTGCAACTTGATTTTCTCCAGTCCAACTTTCCTAACAGTATTGTAATTTTCCTTGGTGATTTTAATGTTCACAACTCCAGCTGGCTTCCATTTTCTAGTCACGCTGAACCAGCTGGTTGAGATGCTGAGGCTTTTGCAATTACTAATGACCCTGCACAGATTGTTCATTTACCTACAAGAATAACGGACATTCTTAAACATACAACCAACATGTTTGATCTTTTTCTCACAAACAACCCTTCTAAGTACACGGTCGGAGTGAGAGCCCTTTAGGCACTTCAGATCACAACTTGGTGATTGCCTCTTCTCCAATGAAGCCTTTATCTCATGACTATTCCCAGCCTCGAGTTGTTTAGCATTACAAAAACAAAATGGGATGACCTGCGAGATTTTTTTTCTTCTTTTCGTTGGTCGGATTACTGTTTCAAAACTTCTGATGTCAATGTTTGTTCAGATCGTGTGAGTGAAATTATTCTTGCAGGAATGGAACCCTTTATTCCACACTCCACTTTAAAATCTCGTCCTTCATATAAACCTTGGTTTTCCAATAAATGTGCTAAGGCTGTTCAAGAGAAGAATGTTGCATATCGTAATTGGCTTGTTTCCAATTCTTCAGTTTCATTTTCTGCGTACACCAAAGCTCGCAACAATTGTAAAGCAGTTATTACTCAGTTGTTATTTGTTGTTATTTGGTTTTTAGAAGCATTAACAACTAAGGCCATATTGCTACAGGGATATGCAGTGGTCATTTCCTGACCTTTCTGCATCCTCCGTAATTGGTGGTCACGGGCTCGAACCCTGGTCTAATCAAGAAGCATGTGCTATGCACTGCCGCTCCTGCCCACCTGGCTATGGAAGTGCCTTATTACTCAGTCCAAACTAAATTTTGAACAGGCTAAGTGTAGAAAACTTGCTTCTTGCTCTTATGGTAGCCGAGCATTCTGGTCTCTTGCCAAAGCTATTGATCGAAACTTTTGCCCATCTCTGCTCCCACCTCTGCCAAAACCAGATGATTCTGCTGTCACTTCAACCAAGGATAAAGCTGACCTGCTAGCATCCCATTTTTCTTCCAACTAATGTATTAATGATCTTGGTAAAACACCTCCCAACACGCACCATTCAATGCCTCCTGTGATCTTCCATCAAAAGGATGTCAGAAGGATTTTGATGAATCTTGATGCTAAGAAAGCTCGTGGTCCGGATGGTATTTCTCCACTTGTTCTCAAAACCTGTGCTCCTGACCTTATTTCTGTTCTTTGCAGCCTTTTTTTTTCACTTTCTTATTCCAAAGGTGTTTTTCCTTCTGCTTGGAAATTTGCTCATATCCAGCCAGTTCCTAAAAAGGTTGACAAATCCCTCTCATCCAATTATCGTCCCATTGCAATTACTTCTACTTTTTCTAAAGTAATGGAGAAATCAATTATCTGCCAACTCTTAAACTAACTAGAAACCTTCCGTCTGATCAACGATCGGCAGTTTGCATTCCATCAGTGTCGATCCACTGGTGATATTCTGGCTTATGTTACCCATTTATGGACAAATTAAATGGAAAAGTTCGGTGAAACACAAGCGGATGCTCTTGACAACTCAAAGGCTTTCGATCATGTTTGGCATAAAGGTCTTTTAAACAAGCATCTTATGGTTTGCCAACTGTTTTTTGTAATTGGTTATCCAGTTTTCTCTCTGATCGCTCACTGAGGATGATGGTAGATGGCTCTCCGTATTCTAACTTCTCCACAAATGCTCGTGTCCCCTAAAGTTCAGTTCTTTTCCTCTTATATATTAATGACCTTCTTCTGGTGATAGCACATTGCATGTGCTATCTGATGATGATAGCACATTGCATTCCACTTTACAGTTCAAGAAACCTTGCCCTGCTCAATCAGCTTCAACTTCTTGAATATCCGCTACCAATTCCTTAAATTCCGGTCTTCAGATAATTCTCCAGTGGGGCAAAGACAACTTAGTTGATTTCGTTCCTTCCAAAACTCAGTCTTTTCTGATATCTTGCAAGAAGGATTCTTCTGCTCCTATTGTTGTCTTTGGTAACATTCCAATTTCTAGGCAAGTCGATATATCTCTTTTGGGGATTTCCCTGACTTCTAATCTCTCTCTCTCTCTCTTGGCACAAGCACATTACAAATATTGCTCCCTCTGCATCTAAAAAACTTGGTTTTCTCTTTTGCTCTCGCCGTTACTTTTCTTCCAAACAGCTGTTCACTCTATACAAATTGCAAATCCGCCCTTCCATGGAATACTGTTCCCACAAATGGAGCAGTGCCCCCAAAGCCTCTCTCTCTCAGGCTTCTAGATTCCATTCAGAAGAGGGCAGTTAGTTAATTAATGACTCCTCTCTAACAGAGTCTCTGCACTCACTGTCTTAGGCACCTCCATAGCCAGGTGGGAAGGAGCAGCAGTGCGTAGCACACGCTTCTTGATTAGACCGGGGTTCAAGCCCATCACCACCAAATACGGAAGATGCGGAAAAGTCAAGGAATGACCACCGCATATCCCGGAGCAATATGGCCTTAGTTGCTAATGCTCCTAAAAACCAAATAACAACAACAAATAGCACTCACTGTCTCATAGCTGTACTGTTTCTGCTGCATGCCTTTTCTCCAGATACTTTCATGGGCACTGTTCTTCTGAATTGGCTTGTATAATTCGTGCTCTCTCTTTCAAAACAGTCCAGACACGTGTTGCCACCAGCCAACATCCCTTTACTGTCCAACTTCAAACTCACAAAACCAACTTTTCATCTTCCTTGTTTATTCATTCAACTGCTGTTTTCTGGAACAACCTTCTTTCATGCATATTTCCTGAAAATTACAGTCTATAGATGTTCAGGTCTAATGTCAACGAATATCTTCTTTCACCTTCTCAACCTCCAACTCAAGCACAGTACTAAGTACTATAGGTTCTAATACCTCTCGTGTTTGGGGTTTTCATAAAAAAAAAAAAAAAAAACTTCAACCCTACTATTTTTTATTTTATTATTATTATTATTAGCCGTATGGTGCAAGGAAGCCCGAGGCTTATGCTGCACCAGCCAAAAAAAAATTTCTGAATTATTCCGAGAGAGAGAGAGAGAGAGAGAGAGAGAGAGAGAGAAGTAGAAGGGAATCACCAAGAAAGAGAAGAATGATGATATCCAGCTGGGGACCCTGGATGTGCCAAGCCCATACTCACCAGATGTGAGCCCCTGGAGAATCACTGGTTACCCTTGGTAAACCAATAACTTTAGAGAATCTGATTGGTGACAAGACAGATATTTCCGGATTTTTCAACTTTCTCAAGCAAACTGGAATTTTTAATCATTTCTGACTGTATGAAAATTTCTGATTTCTTTATATAATAAATGAATAGGCACATCATAGCCAAAGCAGCATATGCTCCATCAAATCCCAACAAGAACAACAATATCTTTCGCTCTCGGCATTACTTTTCTTCCAAATAGTTGTTCACTCTGTACAAATCGCAAATCTGACCTACCATGGAATGTTGTTCCCACATCTGGGGGTGGTGCCCCCAAAACCTCTCTCAACCCTCTAGCTTCCATTCAGAAGAGGGCAGTTAGGTTAATTAATGACTGATCTCTAACAGAACCTCTGTCTCATAGATGCTCTGTTTCTGCTGCATGCATTTTCTGTATACAGGGTGTCTCAAAAATATTGGTACAAACATTTAGGGGAGGTAGGTAACATCTAAAGGAATGTGAATCGCATAGGAACCCATAATCGGAAACATCACCGTAAGTCGGTACACAGCGCGGTAGTCGCCGCTCAAAGAGCATGCACGATATAGAAACTGTGAGCTGGCAGACATGCACCTAGTGTATGGATTAGCAGAGGGCAATGGATGAGCCATTCAACGAATTTATGGAGAACACTTACCAGACAGACATGTACCGGACCACCATTTGTTTGCACGTGTGCATCAAAATTTGTGCGATAATGGGTTATTTAGAGGTAACAGGAGTAGTGCAGGCAGACCATGTTCGACGCAAACTCCCACCATGGAAGAAAGAGTGTTGAATGCCGTCCAGAATAATCCTACTACTAGCACACGTGCCGTTGCCTCTGCCTTAGGACTGTTTCGCAGTGTACAGCGTGTCTGGCTCGATGATTCCTTACACCCCTTTCATCTCCAAAGGGTTCAGTTACTGCTCCTCCAAGATCATCCTGCACGTGTGGCTTTTGCGCAGCTTCAAGAAAGTGTTCAAGACCTGAATTTTCCAGCCTATGTTTTGTTCACGGATGAGGCTTATTTCACTTGGGAAGGCTTATTCAATCAGCACAATGCTCATGTGTGGGCTCACGACAACCCACACGGTGTGCGCCCCCATGCAGCGCAACATTGCCTCGCAATAAATGTGTGGGCACGTATGGTTGGTGACTGCTTAGTCGGCCCATACCTGTTACCATCCCGCATGAACTCTGCTAAATATCGGATCTTTCTTGAACAAGTTCTACCAGGGTTACTTGACGATGTTCCAGCAAATGTGAGATGCAACGTTTGGTTTCAACATGATGGAGCGCCTGCCCATTATGGAAGGTGTGTTCGTGACCATTTGAACAGGCGTTTTGGGCATCGATCGATTGACCATGGTGGACCCATTGCCTGACCCCCACACTCACCTGATTTATCGAGCCTTGATTTCTTTCTGTGGGGGGGGCCCTCAAATCTATCGTGTATGAATCGCCTATGGAGACCGAAATGGATCTCATGGCGAGACTCGTCTGCGCTGCTGCTACTGTCAAAGAAACTCCAGGTGTGTTCGACCGTGTCCGCTAGTCCATGCTGCGTCAGTGTCATGCATGCATCGCGTCTCATGGTGGAACCTTCAAGCATCTGTTGTAACATCATGAAATCCATCCATCTCGTACTCCATTGTTAATATTATGTCAAATAAATGTTTGCGACTAATTACTGTCTCATTCATTTCTGCTTCTTGTGCCTCTGATACTACTTTCCCATGACGTTTCCGGTTATGGGTTCCTATGCGATTCACATTCCTTTAGATGTTACCTACCTCCCCTAAACGTTTGTACCAATATTTTTGAGACACCCTGTATATTTCAATGGGCACTGTTCTGCTAAATTGGCTTCTATAATTTCTGCTCTGTCTTTCAAATCGGTCCAAACACGTGCCACAACCAGTCCCAACTTCTACTGCCCTTTTGCTATCCAACTTCAAACTCACAGAACCAACTTTTCTTTTTCCTCATTTATTCATTCAACATCCATTTTCTGGAACAACTTTCCTTCATAAGTATTTCCTGAAAATTACAATCTGCAGATCTACAGTTGAAGTCTAAAATGAACAGTTATCTTCTTTCATCTTCTGAATCTCCAACCCATGCATGGTACTAAGTACTTTAGGTTCTAATACTTCTTGTGTTTGGGGTTTTCATAAAAAAAAAGAAAACAAAAAAAAAAAAAAGTTAGGTGGAAGTTTATTCCGACAGTCTGTTACTTTAGAAAAGCAAAATTTCTGCACACCTATTCTGTAACCATCCTTTTTCAATTTAAAATTATATGTCTTGCAGTTGGATGAAGAAGGGTAAAGATCAGAATATAGTTTACTCTCTTATTTAAAGCCTTAAGCAATACAATCCTAGTTTCCAGTTGTTGCAGTTCACACTACATCCTTTTTTTCGGTAATCTATTTGTTTCATTATTACCCTTGTTTTCATTACTATCTTGTTCTCTGCATGCATTCCAAGAGATTTATGATTTGTCAGAATGGGTGCAGAAGGAGGGATTAACCCTTACTTACAATTGCATTTTTCAAATCTTATTTTAGACAGAGTTAATCCCTTTATAAAATGCAATTTCTAAACCTTTATATAGGATGATCTGAAAGCATGACCTGATCATAGATTTGTATAAGAATCACCTCTTTTTTTTCCTGCTGAATCATATCTAAATGGTATATCATCCTGAAGTTACTATTACTACCCAAACAATGCCAGCATTATACCCCAGTTACCTTTTTTCACAAATAGTTTATGTTGATCTTGTTGAAGTAGCATATCCTGATTAATATTATTAATTACTCTACCTATATTTGTATTATTAGCAGACTTAGACATCAAACTTGAAATATTAGTCCAAATCATTAATAAATATCAGTAACAGTAAGGGAATTGATCTGTACAGAAACATCAATACTTTTGCTATTTATATAAAATGGATCAACGTGATTCATCCATTTCCTTTTAGTATTAAATATAAGCAAAGAGATCTTTGTTATTTTTCTTTGTGCTGTTGGCTGCAGATGTCTCATAGTCTGCTTTAGCATGTATAACCGTCTGAGTAATTTGATTACAGAATAGTTTGCACTTATTGATGTGTAAGTGGAGTAATTCTAGAAGCAAAGTATCTTCTAGATTTACTCCACTGAACACTGCTCATTTTGTGTTTTGTTAAGAACATCATTTGGTTCCGCGGGAAAGAAGTTAATGTTTAATGTAATCATGTATAGAAAAACAAAATCGCTTCTCTTTACCCACGATAGCAGTTATTTCTTTGAATAAATTCCACATGAATAAATATTAATCATTACCATCTAGGAGCTCTTTTACTTGAATATTCTGATCTGTCTTCGTTAATTCAGTTTAGGATTATTTGAAATACGTAGTATTTTAAAGTTGCTAATTTTCCTTGACTAATGGTATAGGGGTTTATGTGCATTTTAGTATGAATAATTCAAAATACATTTATAATGAAATTCAGTCTGAATTGGGTTCTGTGACTTGCAAATAGCTTGTCTAACTTGTAAAGATTGCCAAAACCAACTATCAAACATTGTCGTAACAAACCTGAATGGGGGATATAATGAAAACTGGAAAATCTTATCATAAAATTTTCCAAAATGGAAAATTTTATGATAAGAGTGCTTGTTGATAACATGCCTTATTTTTATTAATCATGTAGTTATATGACATTACATGCATGTGAGAAACTGGAACAGTGTTCTACTGTGCTCTGGTCCATTCTGAGCACTGGTTATGCAGCTGATCACCTTTAATGTTCTTTACATTTCTTTCCACTTCTCCAAGATTGCATATGAAATCGTGAGAAATTTTCTTACTTCTAACTTTCCCCAGGTGCCCATCTAATTCATTTTGTTTATGCTACTAAAACACAAATATACTGTGATTGCTGACAATACAAAATGTGTGATTTTCTAACAGAGGCATTGTATATCTTCCTTTAACTTATGCTTTCAAGTACTGTTCTTAAAGAATTCACAATGAGGTATATGAAATATTTCTCAATATCATATAAAAGCAAAGACTGAGTTTCATTTTTGCCCCCAATAATTAAATTGGATCTTTGCATACACTTGTACATATGCTAAAGAGAGAACATTCATATTTTGCATTGTGATGTTATATGCTGTTTAATGTTTGTAATTCATGCAAAAAAAAAGGGTGACACTTCTCTCTTTTAGCACTGCTGCTTATTCTTAACTAAACTCTTCACTTATTGTGAATTACTTTTGCTTTCCAATTACAGTTATGTTTTTTTTTTTAGGAGCATTAGCAACTAAGGCCATATTGCTCCGGGGATATGCGGTGGTCATTCCCTGACCTTTCCACATCCTCCGTATTTGGTGGTCACGGGCTTGAACCCCGGTCTAATCAAGAAGCGTGTGCTTTTTGAATGCCTATATGCATAATCATGTGCCATATATGCATATAGGCATTCAAAAAGCATTCAATTGCTGTACTGTGAAGCATGGGTGGGTAGACATTTTTGTTTACTTATATGTCACAGTCAGAATACAGGTGATATAAAAGTAATGGCACATGAAATTAACTCCTCAATCTTGCTGGCACGTTGATTGAACTCTGGGCTATTAGTAGCAATATTTTTTTTTTTTTTTTTATAGAGTATACATTTTTATTTGTTTTTTGCTTGCATTGAGGTTAGTTTATTTATATGGAATAAACCTGCAATAAATTTTGAGTTTGTTCTGATTTACAGCTCAGCCCAAAAGTGTTTGTATTTAGTATTGAATTCCAGACATTTACTTTTTAACCATTGTCTGCCCAAATTATAACCTATGGCAGATATAAGTTAGGTCTGTAATCAAGTCACAAAGGAGATTAATAAAACGAAGGCAGATTATGAGAAATCTTTGGCACAGGATTCTAAGGAAAACAGCAAGGACTTCTTTACTTATATAAACTTTAGAAGGAAAGGTCCACTTGATATCAATGGCTCAGCTGTTGGTGATCTTGCTCAGATAGCTGATAATCTGAATGATTATTTTGCATCTACATTCACTCATCAGGAGTTATTAAAGGAGGAAAATGCCGGAAGTTTATCAAACTGTAACAGAGTACTTAATGATTTTGTAATAACTGAGAGCAAAGATCTATCCAGTTATATTAAAGGAAGTAAGCAAACCCTTAGCTCTAATTATAAGAGCTTCCTTGGACTCAGGGGAGGTCCCCAAGGACTGGAGGTGTGCAAATGTATCACCAATTTACAAAGGGGGTTCAAAAGTTGACACAAGTAACTACAGACCTGTTAATTTAATGTGTTCTGGGGAAAATAATGGAATCACTGGTTAAAGAAGCATTGCAGGATCATCTAGACAAGATTGCAGTAATAGTTAAGACACAGCATGGGTTTGTTAAAGGGAGGTCTTGTCTGACCAATTTGATTGGATACTATGATGTGGTTACCAATGAACTGGATGCAAAAAATAATTTTGATATATACTTGGATTTCAGGAAAGCTTTTGACACTGTTCTGCATGGAAGACTACTGTTCAAATTGGAGCAGTATGATATTAAGGGTAAGTTGCTACAATGGATAAAAGGGTGGTTGAGTGGGAGAAGACAGAGTGGTAGTCAGTGGACGCTGCTCTTTGTGGACTAATGTTATTAGTGGAGTACCCCAGGGTTCAGTGTTGGACCCACTTTTGTTTTGTATATTTATCAATGATATTGATGAAGGTATATCAGGCTTAATGTCGAAGTTTGCAGATGATACAAATGTTGGCAGAGTTGTTAATGGCAGTGTGCTACTGCAACGGTATCTAGAAAATTTGGGCAGATGGGCTGAGAAGTGGCAGAAAAATATCCATTGATCACAACCCTCTGTCTTCTACCTTGCAGCATCTTAGAATCATTCCAGTAATTCCAACATGTTACAGCTTATGCAGTAACTTCTCGTGAGATACTGAGTCAAATACATTGTTAAAATCCAAATATACTACATTGAAATTGTTCCGTACATCCAGCTCATGAATAAACCTATCAGAATAGCTTACTAGGTTAGTTAAACATTATTTTCCCTTAACAAAACCATGTTTTGTCCTTCAGAGTGTCATTTCTTTCTAAATGTCCCTGAAATGCACTATACAGCTGTATAGAGGAACAAAGTGAACCAGTAAATCAGATTGTTTTATAATGAGGGATTTTAATTTTCCAGGTATTTAATGGAACGTGTGGGTTGGTCACTCACACACTAGCATGGCTTTTATGGACTTATTGGATGACTGTTTTCTACCACAGCACGTTAGAGAGGCAACACGAGGGAGTAATACAGTAAACCCCAACTATTCGCGGTATCTGTATTCACGGTCGCTGATTTAATATAAAATGAAACCTAAAGAAAATGTGAATTTTAAAGCGCTGTGAATATTTTCTGCCATAAAAAAATATGGGCGTGGCTAAAATTATCTTTCCCGGTCAAAACAGCACTCGGTGGGTGGGGGGAGAGGGGTGACAAAATCGCGAGCGTGGATGTTTCTCGCTAATTCCTTGTTCAGTATGTGTTATGCTCTTGTCATGGAAGGTTTCGTCGTTTGCTTTTAATTTATAAATTGATGCTTACAAAAGTGATAAATCTACTGTTTTGCAGTGTAAAACAGACTTTTTCGAGTGTGTTAACGGAAGAAAGTGACTTTATTGTGGACAAGTTCTTTCTAACCCGTACAAAAATATGGCTACGAATAACAAGGGAAATGTGAAAAGATCAAAGAAGGTGATGACATTAGCAAATAAAATTCAGTTATTAGACAAAATTTCTAATGGTGAAAGTGTCTCATCAGTGGCAAAACATTATAAAATCCATGAGTCAACGGTACAATCAATCAAAAAATCGGAAGAACAAATCTGCCGTAGTGTCTGTGAAAACGTGCTAATTGCTTCAAAAATTTGCTCTGTAACTCGTGAGGTTAAATTGGAAAAAATGGAAAAAGCTTTAAATCTGTGGATAGAAGACCGAACTCAAAATAAAATTCCGTTAAGTTCACTCATCATTCGTGAAAAGGCAAAACTCTTTTATCAACACTTTAGCGAAACTGGTGATAGCACTGGCAGGATAAGTTTTTTAGCTAGTAAAGGCGCTGGTTTGAAAGATTTGTTTGAAATTTCTAATTATTATTACATTTAATATTAAATTGTTTCTTATTTTCATTTTGATGCCATATGCTTGCATTTCACTATGTACTCTCTATGTACATGGTCATATTATGAAGGTACATATAATACATACATAGACAAAATTTTAGACTAGTTTTTCTTATATATTTCATACTTTGGAACGGAACCCCTTTATTACTATGGGAGCCATAACTCAGTATTCGCATTTTCGGTATTCGCGATATTTCTCAGGAACGTATCTCCCACGAATAGCAGGGGTTTACTTTACTATTGATCTGATTAACAGCAGTGATTATTCATGCATTAAGAATCTGCAGATAAAAAACCACTAGGTAGCAGTGATCACACTATACTGATCTGGGATTTACTTAAAGACGTAACTGCTATCAGGGGTAAGGGGAAGGGTTTTTGCTTTCGTAAAGGTTACCACAGTGGTCTCAGAGTTTTTAAATTCTATACAGTGGGATCAACTGATGATGTTACCAATGGTGAATTCTAAATGGGAAGCATTCAAAGAATTAATACTTTTCAAGATATAGGCTTAAATGGTTGTCAGATGAACTGATGAGACTTGTGGTAGAGAAGAAAAATGCATGGGATGCATATAAATTATCAAGAAACACAGAAGCTATGGTAGAGCACTAGTCTGTAATCAAGTCACAAAGGAAGTTAGTCAAGCAAAGGCAGATTACAAGAACTCTTTGGCAATTGATGCAAAGGAGGTTAGTGTAAAATCAGTGGTAGTAGATAGTAGAAGGGTAGTGGATAGTGGAAAGATTAAGGCTAATGGAAAATGAAAAAGACATGGGGGTAATTGTGCAGTCAGATATGAAGTTCTCTAGCAGTGCAGACAGGCTGCCAAGACAGCTCATGGGGTTTTGTGAATGAGAGATAGGAATTTTTCTAGCAGGTATACTGAGGTGATTATCCCATTGTATAAGGCTATGGTCAGACCACATCTTTAGTACTGCAACAGTTCTGGAGGCCTCATTTTAGGAAAGATTTAAAGTTGATTGAACGAGTACAGAGAAGAGCAATGAGATTAGTGGGGGGAACAATGGGTTTCTCTTACCAAGAAAGGCTTCAATCCTGCAAATTGCAGCGTTGGGATACTAGGCACCTGATTGAGGTGTTTAAGGCTTTGAATTGATTGAGCAAGCTCAATGCTGGAGGTATTCTTTCTCAGAATGCGCACATGATGGGGCATAAATTCAAATAGAGGAGAGATGGTTGCAGAATAGATGTGTGGAAATTTCCCTTTAGCCAGCAAGTAGATTGGTGGAATGAACTTTCATCTGTTGTGAAAGTTGATACCTTAAATAAATTCAAGAAAGAACTAAACAAACTATTGGAGGGAATGGATAGGTGAAATGGAGATTTTTTTTTTTTTTTTGCTGATGCTATATAAGCTTGCCTTTTTGCATCATATGCCACTACTAATGCTAAAAGAAAAACAGCAAACACTTCTTTATTCATGCAAAAATTAGAAGGAAGCGGATGACTCAAATTGGTCCACATGATATTGATGGTTGAACTGTTGATGACCCTGCTCAGGTTGCTGACAAACTCAATGAGTACTTATAGATAGAGGTATTTTGCATCAATGTTCACACATAAGGAATTCTTTAGGGAAGCGGATGCTCCAAGTTTATCAAATTCTAACGGAGTTAAATGATTTTTGTAATAACTGAGAGCTAATTGGAGGAGAAATTGTTGAAGATAGTCATAAGAAAGGCACCTGGGGTGGCCGCGATCTATCCAGTTATATTAAGGGGGGCAGCAAAGGAAGCAAGCAAACCTCAGCCATAAATATGAGAATATGAGAGTGTCCTTTGATTCAGGGGAGGTCCTCACACACTGGGGATGTGTGAATATATCCCCAATTCACAAAGGAAGATCAAAGGATGATACAAGTAATTACAGACCTTTTAGTTTAACTTCTGTTCCAGGAAAAATAACAGAATCACTGTTAAAAGAAGTAATGAAGGATCATCTAGACAAGGCTGCAATTAAACTTCAGACACAGCATGGGTTTGTTGAGGGGGGGAAACCTCATCTGACAAATTTGATTGAATACTATGATATGGTCACAAAGGAATTAGATGTAAAAAATAATGTTGATATGTATTTCGATTTCAGGAAAGCTTTTGATACTGCTGCACATAAAACACTGCTTAGAAATTGTAGCACTGTGGCATTAAGGGCAGGTTGCTGCTATGGATAAAGTGATGGTTGAGTGAAAGAAGATGGAATGGTAATCAATGGACACTGCTCTTTGTGGACTAATGTTATTAGTGGATCCCCCAGGGTTTGGTATTGTACTCTAAATTTATCAGTACTGTTGATGATGGCATATGAGGATTAAGGTCTAGGATTGCTGATGATACAACGGTTGACAGGATGGTTACTAACAGTAATGAGGGTATGCTATTGCAACAGAATTTAGAAAAGTTTGGCAGATGTGCTGAGAAATGGAAATTGAAGTTTAACATTGACAAATGCAAAGTACTGCATATGGGTAGCATTACCTGCAAAGTAACATACCAACTGTTTCATACTACTCTGGAGGTAATGGAACCTTGTTTAATAAGATGGAACCTTGTTTAGAAGACCTTTATGCCAAACACAATCGAAAGCCTTTGAGATGTCAAGAGCAACTGCTTGTGTTTCACCGAACTTTTCCATTGAATTTGTCCATAAATGGGTAACATAAGCCAGAATATCACCAGTGGATCGACACTGTTGGAATTCATACTGGTGATCGTTGATCAGAAGGAAGGTTTCTAGGTAGTTTAAGAGTTGGCGGTTAATTGATTTCTCCATTACTTTAGAAAGAGTAGAAGTAATTGCAATGGGATGTAATTGGATGGGAGGGATTTGTCACCATTTTAGGAACTGGCCGGAAATGAGCAAATTTCCAAGCAGAAGGAAAAACACCTTTGGAATAAGAAAGTGAAAAAAGGCGGCAAAGAACAGGAGTAAGTTCAGGAGCACAGGTTTTGAGAACAAGTGAAGAAATACCATCGGGACCTGGAGCTTCCTTAGCATCTAGATTCTTCAAAATCCTGCTGACGTCCTTTTGACGGAAGATCACAGGCAGCATTGAATGGAGCGTGTTGGGAATGGTGGGAGGAGTTTTACCAAGATCATTAATACATCAGTTGGAAGAAAAATGGGATGCTATCAGGTCAGCTTTATCCTTGGCTGAAGTGACAACAGAACCATCTGGTTTTGACAGATGTGGGAGCAGAGTTGGGCAAAAGTTGCGGCCAATAGCTTTGGCAAAAGACCAGAATGCTCGTCTACCATTAGGGCAAGAAGCAAGTTTTCTACTCTTAGCCTGTTCAAAATCTAGTTTCAACTGATTAATAACTGCTTTACAATTGTTGCGAGCTTTGGTGTAATCAGAAAATGAAACTGAAGAATTGGAATCAAGCCAATTACGATATGCAACATTCTTCTCTTGAACAGCCTCAGCACATTTATTGGAAAACCAAGGTTTAGATAAAGGACGAGATTTTAAAGTGGGGTGTGGGATAAAGGATTCCATTTGTACAAGAATAATTTGACTGACACGATCTGAGCAAACGTTAACATCAGAAGTTTTGAAACAGGAATCCGACCAAGGAAAAGAAGAAAAAAAAATCTCGCAAGTCATCCCATTTTGCATTCTTGTAATGCCAAACAACACGAGGTTGGGAATAGCCATGAGATAAAGGCTCCATTGGAGAAGAGACAATCACCAAGTTATGATCTGAGGTGCCTAAAGGACCACTCACTTCGACTGTGTACTTAGAAGGGTTGTTTGTGAGAAAAAGATCAAGCGTGTTGGCTGTATGGTTAGGAATGTCCGGTATTCTTGTAGGTAAATGAACAATCTGTGCAAGGTCATTAGTAATTGCAAAAGTCTCAGCATCTTAACCAGCTGGGTCGGTGTGAAATTTTTGGATATGGCGTACACATTATAAGGATATACCCAGATCCTGGACATAATGTGGCCTCGACAATGTGCCCCGCATATACACTCCTTGGACTCCCTCCAGTCATTATCTGGCAGAGTAGAGTTAACACACTAGCTGATCCAGAAGCCTCCTAAAGAGTTACCAATAGTTTCGGTCCGGTGTAATAATTAGCAGCCGGCCTGCGAACACCGTTTTAGAGCTGTACCCTCGAAATGTAAGGAAGATTGGATCTTGCCATGATGTCCACCATAACCTCAAAAGTCATCAGTCATACTGCATGATGGGGAAGTGTTGACTGGTACTTAGCTCTGGAGGCTAAACACGGGTTCCACCACTTCAAGCCTCCAATAAGCAAAGTGGTGGTACTGCACCAGTTGATGAGTCATCTACCACTTAGTGCCTGGTAACACGAGGGGTAGCATTGCTCCATGTGGTGTGGGCACCACACCTTGACCCCTGCTTACGTTGGTTCATACCTAGGTGGTCACCCACAGTGTGCTTGTGCATGGGGGTTATACCCAGGATTACTAACAGTCCCACCATCATGAAGGTGGAAGCAGAGGATTTGGCTGTCACAGACCATCCAGACCTCGCCGAAACTGGGTCCACTTGACTTGAATGTTACCTGAATATCAGTTCCATCAGCGTTTTAGACTCCCAAGTAGCATTAGATTTAGTTGTAATTTTCGAGCTTTCTGTTATTTTATGTGTAATGGTAAACAGATTTCTGTTATGTTCATTGCTAATAATCCCTCTGTGGGAATTAAAAAGTAGAAGAAAAATATCATTAAGAAATTAATGGAACAGTGGCAAGTTAGATGGGATAGCACTGTAACTGGTAGTACAATGTTATTTATTCCAAAAGTAAGCTATAATTTCAATGAAAAATCAAAAGGGTGGTTTTATCCCTACATGGAGACTTCCTTTGTAATCACTGGTCATGGCTCATTAAAAAATAAGCTATTCCAACTGGGTCTAGTAGAACAACCATATTGTATTTGTGGTATGCTGGAAACGTGGGATCATGTACTATATGACTGTTCCATTTATGAAGAGTATAGATCAAGGGAGTCAAACTCATTTGGGCCACGGGCAATTTCCCGTATTAGTGTAACTCATGCAGACTGCACACGACCTACAAACCTTGCTATTGCTAAGCCTAAAGATGCTTTTTAATTGCTCAGTTGTTGCTTGTTGCTGATTGATACTCGCAGCTGAGAATGCACTAATAACTAATTGAAAGGAAATAAAAGTGAATAAACAACAGAACGAATAATGAAAAGAAAGTTTATTCCAGATAATACAATATTTCAATATTTCAAAAGGCCTAGATTACCTAATTTCATAAAATTAGGTAATCTAGGCCTTTTTTTCCAGACACTTGACTCTGTTTGCTTGCAACCAGCTTTGTGAGATTTTAAGTCCCATGAAGATTGAGATGACATCCTTCATTATGGAAGAAAGATTGGTGTCAATTAGCCTTTATCTGTGGGCTGGTTTGTTAGCTTTCATATGCGAAAACAGTTGTTCACATAAATATGTGCTCCCAAAGTAACATAGAATTTGTGCAGCAAACTTTCTTATTTCTCGGTATTTTTTCTATAAATACGAGTAGATTTTTGGAATTCCAGCTTCTTAGTATTTCTTTTTTAAAAATGAGTCATTCTGCAGATCAATTAGTTCCATTTGTACAGAAATGGGAGCTCTCTCGACATTAAAACTAAAAGGACCCGTGAATAGAGAAAAATATTCTTGGTGCTCTTAGAAATCTTTAAAGCACCTATCAAATTTGCCTTTAATCTTTTCTATTCTTTCACAATATTTTGAAAAGGTATAACTTTGACTCTGAGTCTTCAACTGTTCACACATAGAAAAGTAAGTCAGAGTACCCTCTTTTAATTGATTTTGCCACACAATCAACTTTTTTTGAAAACTAGCCAGTGCATCATGGATGTCTGTTATCAACTGATCTTTCCCTTGTAGTTTGAGGTTTAGATCATTTAGGTGACCTGTAATACTGGTGAAATACCACCACTTTGCTTATTGGAGGCTTGAAGTGGTGAAACCCATGTTTAGTCTCTAGAGCAAAGTTTCCGGCATCCCCCT